>NW_013675158.1:0-17323 GCF_000517525.1 Limulus polyphemus | reverse complement strand
ATATATATACATATATATATGTAATTATATTTCTTTCTCTCCTTATATATATATTGGTTAGGGCGCTCAACTCGCAATCTATGGGTCGCGGGTTCGAATCCCCGTCACAACAAACATGCTCGCCCTTTCAGCCTTGGGGTGTTATAATGTGACGGTCAATCCCACTAATAGTTAGTAAAAGAGTAGCCCTAGAGTTGGCGGTGGGTGGTGATGACTAGCTGCCTTCCCTCTAGTCTTACACTGCTAAATTGGGGACGGCTAGCGCAGATAGCCCTTATGTAGCTTTGCGCGAAATTTAAAACAAACAAACCTCATATATATATATACGTATATAAAAACATTTATAGATATATGTGGATGTTTGAAATTCATTGTTTTAGAATTAAAATATATCTATAACAGGTAAATGTAGGCTAACAAAAGTTCCAGTGTTATCAAGTCCTACAGAAAGGGAGAGAAATTATCTTAAGCATATTATTTGCTTGATACCTTTAGTTTAGTTTTGAGGATGGGACAATCGAGATGTATCAGTAGGTCCCTTGTTGTCCCTAAACATTAAGTTATGTTATGTTAAAACTGAGAATACGTCACAATAGGTAGGAAAGAAAATATTGGTGCCTAGACTAAGAGATTTGCTATTGCAGAGTTTCTGTTTTTCTTGAGGTGTATGTTTACCTTTGTTCTTCTGAGCTTTTGTGTTATTGAAGTTTTGAATTTCACGAGATGGCATTTTACATGAATTAAATGACATTATTATGAGTAAAAGTTAGACCGTGAGGAATGAATGACAGCCATTAGAAATAGTTGTTAGGTATAGGAGAAGTCTTCTCTTGGACATCAGATTTTCGTCATTATTCAAAAGATCCACGACATCTTCATTGAGGCCACAAACCTAGGAAAGAAACTGCCAGAATCTGGTGAACCTAGAATGCGGGTTCTCTTCCTGAAGCTTAACTTTAGCGCACAGGAAGCATGGATGACTGAGGATAGTCGTGATGGTGCGTGATCTGGCGAGTTGAAGACAGAATGAGCTGTCTCTGTAGGACTCCTAGGCATTTGTTGGCCAGATTAGTTAAACCACAGCTATAGTCACTGCCACCTATGAGATTAGCTGAAAAACAGAGAGCGAAGGTACTGCTGTTGGACAAAATCTACCAGTTCAAGCTATCTTGTTAGCAGGTGAAACAGTGGAAACAGGCAAGTGAAGGTGGTGATTTGTGGGGCAGTTTTGACCTCGCCATGCCAAGAGATATAATACTAGAGAAACCACAGGTCATGGAGAAGCCCGAGGTTGTGAAGAGCCAAAGGATATGTCTGTTCTCTGACCTGAGGGCAGGGAGCTAGCATTTGTCCAAGTGTTGTGGTTCATGTACAAGTCCATTTCACTGCACCTCTGATTGCTTAGGACATCTCAGCCTAGTCTTGTCTGAAACTCTTTGTGTGAGAGGTTTACATCAAAAACCACAGTTAGCTGCGATATAAGCTAAATAAATAACATATCTGATATTTAAGGGTACAGTACAAAGAGGACGTCACTTTCTAAATCGTTTCAGATAAGTAGCTGCCTAAAATATGTGAGTTTGATGGTTCAGCCTTCAGTGCTATTGAACACTTAAGTAAGGCACAACTACAGGACTGGAATACAGTTGTAGCTGAGTTGTACAACCATTTCAAATAGGTAGAAAACCAAGCTGTTCATCAGGCCAATTTCGAAGCCTGAAAGAGGAGTCCCTCAGTGAATTTGGCCACTTATGCAGACAATGTGCTCTGGTTGTATGGAAATGAATACGGTGGAATGGCATCTGGCAAATTGTGAAAGACTAGGTGTGATCGGACCTACTTCTCTAACTACATCTCGGTCAATCCACTTTACTTGCCATGCTGATGATCATTCTGGTAAGAAGCTGGATAGCTGACTGCCTGTAATTACAAAAACCACACTTCTATCTGATTTCTGGACAAGAAAAAGTGATTTTTATGCATTGGCTCTAACACTGCATTACATGGTATCTATGCAATATACCTCATCTGCAGTAAACCATCGAACCTTACTTGTGTACATGGAGGTACTGTGACTCCTTTTGCAACTTACACTTACACAGTTCACTGCCATGGGTCCAACCTGGTCTACATCAGATAGTTTCCCTTGAAAATTCGGCTCACGTGTTTCACCGGCAAAACTGACAATTAATGTCAACAGTATGTTCATTCCTGGGATCCCATTGCAAGATCCAATTTGGACATGACGACCGTTGTCCCGTGGCAAAGGTAACCAAATCTAGCAGTTTTTCTAGCATTACTTCAATCACACTGTATTTAAAAGCTTAGTGACCTGTTGTTTGAATATGACAATGTAATCTGTAACTAGATGGGTGACTTGGTCAAACAGAACTTACCCGCCATCACACAGAAACAGAAAATGTATATACTAGTGTATATTAGTCATACAATCATAACTTCAAAGAGTTGATAATGTAGAATGAAGAAACAATTGCTTGTAGTTATAGTTTTTTGTTAAACGTGACTGGCCCTATCTATATGGTAGAAAGTTTGTCCTTGGGTTGAACCCCAAATTGCTAAAGTGGCTTATAAACTTTAAAAATCTGGAAAAATGATTGCATGTTAAATAACAGTGTTGTAGAAGTATGACTTTGTTGTACTGCCTTGTTTGGGCCTGCATTGTGGAATTGTCTCATTGGCTGGTGAGACCCTGTCTGTTCATTGAACATCTTGATCCTGTACACTATGTGGGGATTGAAGTCATTTCTGCCATAGTACCATTAACTTATGCTGTTGTAGATTCCACTAGCGACTAGATATCATGATAAATACTTTAGGAGCTCTTGGGAGAGCAAGTGAAGGATCTGAAGCTAGACTAGGCACTCATTGCCATGTAGCTAGCACATATGCATGTAACCTGTGACATATGTAATAGCAGTTATGAGTGCTGGAAGTTGTGTTTTACAGTTGTTATCAACCATTGGGGCGTGTTTCTCAACCTGTGTTGCAGATAATGATCTCCAGGGCTATGAGGCAGCATATTCTTCACACTTTACTCAATTCAAGAACTGGAAGCTATCAGTATGTTACACACACGTGTACTATTTTGTGACAACATTTTTACTCGCAACACTGTGGTCAAGATGTTAAGTAGTGGCATCAACAATGTACAGTGTGCAATACACAGAGGAAAGCCCAGCCTAGACAGGATAAAATCCAGCAGAGAAATGTAGGTTATTTACAGAAAACAGCACTGTTTGTCACTGGTCCTCTACTATAGATGGAATGAAGTAATCAGTATGTGTTAATCACTATTGAGTACTTCACTAAATAGGCAGAGACTATCCATTAGTTGATACTTCAGAATATCGTTAGCTGATGTCTTGGTGGAGAACTGGATAGCTAAATACGATGAACATGAAGAAATGTACATAGACCAGAGAACTAATTTCAATAACCAGCTATTCTACGAGATGTGTAAAGTGTTTGGTGTAGTGAAGTCATTTCTTTGCCTTATCACACCCAGAGTGGGTAATGCTAATTATCAAGTGGATGCTTGTAAAGTTTGTTAATCCCAAACATATCACCTGGGATGAACACTTGCCATGCATGATGATGCCATACTTTGCAATAACACACAAATTGATTGGTTGTTTTCCGAACATGCTCATGTTTGGAAGAGAAATATTGCTTCCTATAGATGTGATTTATGGTCCACCCATTGGGCAGACATGACACAACGTTCAAAAGAAGATGTGGAGTGGCTAAGGTCTGTGTTGACCGTTGTGCATGTGTTTGCGCACTAACAGTTAGGAATGACCATCATATGATAGAATAGATGTTATGACAAAACGACCACTTTGTTATTATGGATGGGACTAAATGCTGGACAAGAAGTCACTAAATATAAGGTCAATGGCTGAAAAATGTGGCGTTCCTTGCTTTATAAATTATCAAGTGGTATTTAACTGTGAAACGTGGGCACTACATTGTGTGAATGATACTTGATTGTTGTAGAGCTAGGATGGGTTGTTGATCAGAATATTAAGATGACCAAAAAGGTAGTGCAACATTTACTTTTCAAATATTCCTGGAAAACTATCTATAAGATATATGGTAATAACGCTCATTTATTAACAATATTAATTGTATATTTTTGTTGTGTGTAATATAGTTAGCTTACGTTGACCACATTATGTACTTATATCAATTTATTATATACAATTAATATTTTTATTTTTGTTCTGTGTAATACGTTGATCATATATCATCTATTACTTACAGAGCTGTGTGGAGGAAAAATGGAGCTACTTAAATAATCAAGAGCCATTGCATATGCTTATCGCTTATAAGCGTATTAATCATGGTTAGTAAAGTTTTTTTCTCTCCTATTATTGATCTAGATAACTAATTATCAACTTGGATATTTTTATTTTAATATGTTTTTTTTTTTTAATACCAGATTTTAGCACCTGTTTGTCTTGCTGCATAATTTCGCGTGTCTTCATCTGTTTTATGTTTATTTCTCGTTTTCTCTCCTTACATTTTACAAATTGCACTCGCGTTTCACGTGAAGAAAGAACGACTGATCATTGCTGGCCATATCCAATAAACGTTTTTATCTTGTGGTTTCTTGTTTTTCATTCTCTGATCTCACAAATGAAGTATAATATGGGAAGAACAATATCCATGACTGTTGTTGGTTCATAATTACACATCGATCTATCTATTCAAATTCTGTCATTTGATAGAATATAAGTTACCAAAACATTTTCCCCGAACTATACTACCAGAGTAAACCCTTTATTGAAGGTAAATTACGGATATTATTAAAAGTGAAATACGAAATACAACAATCACGTCTTTCTAACACATATTCTTATAAAGTGTTTATATGATTTTCAGGATGACATATGCAAGTACCGGATTCAAGAGACAGTCACTATTCAGTTTACCGAAGTCAATAAAAAATTAAAAAACCTACAGGTGATAAGCATGATGGAACTATAACACACGAAGTCAGTGGAGTAAATAGTCCAGTCCCCTCTTTTCTAACAAGTGTCCTGAGCAATTGCCTTGGCATATGACAGAACAAAGAATCATAGAATATGATCCATATAATATGTGGCATTCTTGGTAGCATTTCACAATATACATATGTCAATTTCATTTGACCAGTATTTTCTTCTTCAAAAAATGTAATGCCCAATTGCCTCAGTATATTATAGACAAAGCAGGTAAACAAGGTGTTTGTTAGCCCCTTATTTGATGTAAAAAAATTTAACATTTTCATAAATCTATAGAAGTGTATGTAGTATAGCATAAAACATTATTCAAGAAAGTAGCTAAATTCCTTTTGCCCTGGTTACCTAGGGTGTCATACATTTCTTGTGATGTGAAAGATTTCTGTAAAGTTAATCATTCTATTTGAAAGTAGACAGTGATATTTTCCATTGGAGGGTCAGGTAACATAACCGCTCTCTGCTATTTTCAGTTATGTGTGGTGCACATACATTCTGAAAAGAATAGTATTATTTTTTTATATTTATAATGCTATAATTTCTCAGTCTAGGACAGAAAGATATATAGCTAGTGAAGGTGCCATCCTTCATGAATACACCTCTTTTAACTGTTTTTATGAATTGAATAAAAATAGTTTCACTTTGTTATATAATGTTACCAGTCTTTTATATTTTTCAAACTCAAAATCAGATAATACAGATTTGCACCATAATGCATTTTCTGTTAAGCTTCCTGTTGCTCTTAATGGAAATCATTGCATCTGAGAATATAAACAGTGGAATATTATCCTTATAATGTATTACGTTAATGGTGCCATTCCACAAGGTACAGAGGCCAATATATAGAAACTTTATTTGGGCAGTCTGCTCTTCTTCAAGAAATATGGTGACCAACTGCGATGTCATAGAATATTATGTCTATAATGTGTCGCACTAATGATACCATTCCACAAGATATTGAAGTCAGTACATCTTTCATTGTTTCTTTCTTTTCACACCATACTTCTGTAACAATCTTATCACTTCATTGCTAAAGGAAAATTGAGTTGGATCTGGTTCTAGATTTTCCAAAACTGAGTGTACACCCATTATTTGGTACAAGGTGAAGAATATTTTATTAATAAAAATATTATTGCTTCACATCTCGTTTATTCACTAAGTGTACATAGCATTATTGCAAGTTAGCTGTTTTGTGTCTAGATAAGAGTTGAATACACCTCACTGGGCATCTGAGTATATTTTTGACTGTGAATATACGATTCAGTCTCCGAGCATGTATCATAAAATCGTGTTGAGCCAGAATCGACATACAACAGTCTCTGCTTGTGACAAGGATGAGAGCCTGCATTGTCTACGTGTCCAAATAACTGTATCATTGGCTTGAACGCAGTTTCACCTTAAGATAATGATATTTGGAGATACTTGTGGACAACTTTGAACAACCTGATCTGACTGGCCGATTTTCATTCGCCTAATTGTTCTCTATGTGAGGAAATATCGAAATACCTTCTTTGATATTTGGCATTTTCAACCTCAATGGCTCCTTATACAGCATATGGGCTTGGCATTTTCAACCTCAATGGCCCCTTATACAACATATGGGCTAAGTGGCTAGATAGAAACTTTAGAGCTCATGCGTAACTAATCCCTCAATGGCCCCTTATACAACATATGGGCTAAATGGCTAGATAGAAACTATAGAGCTCATGCATAACTAATCAGTAGCTCCTTCCACCTACATGACTGATTTGAAGTGAAAAATGGGATTATTTGCCTCAGTGTGTCTGTCTGTCGTTGGCAGTTATTTCGGTTTAAAGCTTTTTCCGGTCTGTGAAAGACAACCAGGGATACTCAGGAACATTCAGTTTCTCTTCATCCTGTTTGTGTTGAGTTTTAAATTGGCCAACAGGGTTTAATGTAAGAGAAGCAAGAAATTTATGTTAGCCAAGTGTAGAAGAAAGAGTTTACCTAGCTGCAAACTGAGGGTTAGAAGTAATATGATTGGTTGATTAATTGATAATAGATTAACTAGTAATTGGTAATGCCGACCAAGGAGAAGGAAAAAGCCATGAAGATGCAAGAGTATCTGGCCATGATCTGAAAACAACACACCAGCTCTGAGAAAATAAAATAAAAAAGCCTTGTAGGCATAGTAAAAGAAAGCCTTTTTCAAGAAGGTGGTAATCTAAAAATCCTATGACTTAGCTAAAATAGTGAAGCGTGTTTAGCAGAGTATCATAATTTGAATTATTTGATTCACAGACTACTGTGCTAACCACTAGGCCAATCCTGGCCCATTTCATTTCAAGTCTAACCACGGTTCATTGACAGTTTGAAGTTTACTTTTAAATTTACAATTGAGACAAGAATGTGTGACCACTATACAAATATATACAGATACATATATTTATATACGCACACACACACACATACAAATAAAACAATTTTGATTGATCAATCATCTGTATTTCCGAATGCATGATTAATTGTCAGATTCGTGATTTACGTAACAATGAACTGAAGAATGGATTGACATTATTTTGTAATTGTGGTTTTTGCCTTGTTATAACTGTACTATTACACATTCTTTTATTTTTGTTTTGTGAAGAGCATACTTTAAGTTCCATATACTCACCCAAACTAACAGCAGGTGAATATAGGTGAAGTGCTCCTACCTGGTGGTAATGTTGAATATTTCATTTATCTGATCTCACCAAGGAAATTATAAGTTCACAGTCACTTATCAAATCACAGTATTTAACATCAAGCCATGTTATTATTTAACAGGTCAATATGACTGGAGATATGTAAGATTATTTAGTGAAAGTCAAGAAAAATAAGGTTTTAGATTGATGTCTTGCCAGTAATTTGTGATATTTTTATTTCACTTTAATATTATTTTCGATAACACTTGTGATTAGTATGAAAGCGAATTTGTAAATAAATGTTAACATCAGGTTGACAGATGATTGAAAATTCTCATTATAGAAAACTATATATTTGTGAGGTTCCAAACCTTAGTATTATTAATGTACAGGATTTGTTCTAGCAAACATATATTGTTTTACCCTATGTTTTCTAATCTATACGTTTCTAAAGTTTGCGTGTGTTGGGCTAAGTATTCTTCTACAGCCGGTGCCTGTGACTTGTTGGTGATAAGTTCAAAAATAAACGAACAGCATGGACTTAGGCCAATCCAATTGCTTCAGAATTCAGTTAACAAGCCAAACTATTTTTCTCTTAAACACTATCAGTGTAGAATTCACTTACGCTGTCTCGTGAGTTACCGCAATCGTATCCTGAACTTCCGATACTCGTCTGCTTGTTCGTATGTAGGCCTACTTCAATAAACGTCTGATTTTCGTATATAAGCCTACTTCCAAATAATCGTCTCCTTTTTATCAAAGTCTACAGAGGCAGGTTCAATTGCTTTAGAACATCCTTCAGCGAGATGAATTGTTCTCCTAGAATGTTAGAAAACCGTTAATCTCACTTTAACATATCAAATATTAGGCTATTCACTCCTACGATGGTTAACTTTACGTTTTTTAACCTTTCTCTGACTGAAACTCTCTTTGTCTTGGCTTTAATTTTGGCTTTCTTCTCACTCGCTGGTCTCTCGTCTGGTCACCGCTATTCATATCTTTCACTGAGATGTTCTATAAATCGATATTAATAACTCACAAACACAACTTCCAACAATCTTCTGCCTTTAAATCTCTTATTGTGAAATAAAACAATCATGAAATGTTCACTCACAAAATAAATTAATCAATAATACCTACACCAAACAGTCTTTTATATCTGACAAAGACATTAGCCAAACATCCTGAATGCATGGATAAACTTGTCCAATGTTATCCTTACGTTTTACATGAAAAGATGAATCCTTTGACCAATTCATAGATGCCACAAGAATGAGGATATGCATGTTTGACTAAAGAAAATGGTTGTATGTCTTCAAGGATGCTCAGTTAGTGATGGAAAAAGAACAAAGTTACAAATAAACACCTAAAAGCACCATCCAAGAATTATAGGATTATTAAATCGAATAGTGTAGAAACAAATTCCCTCTGATGGTGGTTTGTTTGTTTGTTATGAATTTCGCGCAGAGCTACACGAGGGCTATCTAAGCTAGCCGTCCTTGATTTAGCAGTGTAAGACTAGAGGGAAGGCAGCTAGTCATTGCCACTCACCGCCAACTCTTGGGCTACTCTTTTACCAACGAATAGTGGGATTGACCATCACATTATAATGCCCCCACGGTTGAAATGGCGAGCATGTTTGGTGTAACAGGATTCGAACCCGCGACCCTCAGATTGAGAATCGTGCGCCCTAACCACCTGGCCATGCTTAAAATATAGGTTAATGATTATAGGTGGGACACTGTAATTATCGTTTTAGGAGATATTTGTTTGAAAGTGAAAATTTTGCATCATTCTTAAATTTAAATAATTTTCAACGGGCCAAAAATGTTTTTGCCTTGGAACCAACTAGTCTCTACCCATCCATGTCTAATTACATTTTTTTTTATGATTGATCTGATTTGTGAAACTTACTTGTATATATTTCAATATAGAAAAAAACAATTTATAAATATTGGAAATAAGAATTCTGTTTCTTTTATGAGGTAATGAGTTACACAAGTGTTTTCAGAAATAAAAATGTTTGACTGCCATATACAAGAGAGAGAATCTGCGAATAAAAAACAACATAGTTTGAAGTTTTCTGTTGTTAAGTTTACATGATGAGGCTCTTGTATCCTGTTCATAACGTAGATTTGTTTAAGTAAAATGCAGTTTTTGAGACTGTATATAAATGCTAATGCTTTCTTGAAAGTGAAATGTCTTTAGGTCAACACCGCTTGATTGATGTTTTACCTGAACAACTCGCGTGTAGTAAAGGTCGTAACCTATTTTAAAGAAGTAGCCTTAATATAATTTTGTTTTGTCGAAGTACATGATTATCATTATGTTTGCCAAGGACGGAAGAAAACCGCCATCACATGATCCACATGTGCTAGATGAATTACGTTGTACGTTTGAGAGGTTTTATTTATATAAGTATGATCTCCACATGGCCAGGTCAGTGATAAGCTCCACTCGATGACTAGCATGATAGAGAGTAGGGGTTGGATTATCTTCCTTAGCAAATAATATTTTAACATTGTTAATATGATTTCTAACTGTTGCATAATAGGCAAAACATGATCATAACATTCTTGAATACTTGTCATGTCCTTTGATAAATTGTGTTTATTAGTAGATTCTAAGCAAGATAATCATGAATAAGCAAGTCGTTATAAATATATTACCCGAGATTGGAGAAATGTCAACTCTTTAATTATTGTTACGTCTCTGTCTTTTCTGTTACGTCTTTTCTTAAATAAAACTAGTTTATTCTTTCTCAGTTTAACTTTGCAATACTCTTACTTCCCACGGTCCCTTTAACTTAAACATACGCTATAATTCACAACGAACGAGATATAGGAATAATTGCGGACTGAAGAGATAGAGACAGATAATCAAGTCAAGTCGTAAGTAAAGTGCGTGGAACTGCCGTCACTTCTCGCCAGTCTTATATATACGACATAGAGGGCGTCTAGCAAATACTGGATTATTCGTGATGTTCCCCGATCCTTCTAGAATCTCATGACATAAGAGTGTCGTAACATTATCATGCATTTTCTGTTAACAAAGCTATGTTGAAACACCATTACTTCGCTTTGTCAAGAAGTTTATGTTAATTTTATTTATGGCTGATCAAAGAACAACATTGTAACATCCTTCAAATCAATCGTAATATGTTAATGTGGCATAACTTTTGACTTAAAGCTCAATTGAACAATCGGGACAATCACTGCAAAATATTTTTGGACTCGACATCAGGTGCATTGCCGTTGGCAATGCTCGAAATGAGTCTGTCTTCGTTTACCACAAAACGACACTTTATGAGGATTTTCCTTTCTGGAAATTTACGATTTTTCATCCCGACCTTTGTTCAGAGAAAACACGATTTCAACTCAGTTTTCTTCTAAAAATAAATGTAAACATCGTCTAGCTGCTCTAGCAACATTCTATCCAAGATCGACCGCTTGCCACTCTCCTCCACATATGCTGTTTTCCCTCTTTTCCACTGCTCTCCCAACGACCTTCTAGCTATGCGGCGCGCCTCCCTGGAGAAGTCCCAGCCGCAAATAACGTTTACTTATATTGCCAGGTGGCATCCATTTGCAACTGAGACTCGTCTGCCTTACACTGCGTTGTGCGTGGTTTTACTCGCGCAATTTCTCAAATCGTAAACGATAGTGAGGCGCATTTTTTTTTTTTAGTTAAGAAGGCTGACATGATAAAGTTTGAGAACCACTGTTAATTAACCTAATAAGGATAGTGTTTACCAAAGCTTGTCAGTCAGTCACCAATAAGAAACTTACAATACCATTATCATTTTCTTAATAAAACAAACTTCAAAAATCATTACTACTTTAACAACTTCTACTTAAGTTATATAATTAAACTCAGCGTTTTGAAATAACCCACAATTATACCCCTCCTCCCCGCTGCTCATTGTATATAATTGTTTATATTTTAAACTTAAATATGTAATTAAGTTATTATGAAAATAACAGTATATAATATATATATATATTATTTTCAAGATAACCTTACCTCTACCAAATCTCCTCCGATGATATTTAACCCTAAACAACCACGAATTATTTCAAGCAGTTGTGACGGTGTTAGTCCAGCAATTTCCGGAGTACCTACAGTTTTAAACGGGCACATTTCTAAGAATTAGAGGGTCAATATTTTATCCATAAATGAAAATCAGATTAATATTAGAGCATAATTTATTAGTTTAGTTTGTTCATTGATTTCAGTTAAAATATCAGCTAGTTTCATCTACAATATATTGTAGATTACAACTCATAGAATTGTTGAGTCCTCTTAACTTCAAAATAGTCAAATGTAGGATCCGAGACATTTGGCAAAAATAAATAAACAAACCATCAACATATATGGTATCACTTTGGTAATGACGCACTTTTTCTACGTTTGAGATAAATTTTTCATCAGTTAGGAGTGGAGGAAATGCACAATGGGAGGTCTTGACCCGGTCATCGTAAATCAAGTTCTTTCTCGTTGCGTGGCGAATAAAAAAAACAAAAACCACTGATATATCCAGTATGCAAGCTGTATGAATGCTGCCATGTTTAATTCAAGTTTGCCAGTATGGCACCAAGGTTCATGTTGCATCAGGATAAAGTGTGGTCCAATTACACCCGCGAAAGATCACAAACAAACAACAACAACAAAATAACAACTACTGGACATACACCGGAAGATGCACTACTTTGTGTACATAATTAGATGTGAAGGAAGATTAACAGATTCTGACGGGCAAGGTAGAAGAAAGAATAACAATACCCACTTTACTCGATGACATTAGAAATTGACTTGAGATGAGAAACTTAATTAGGAAAGTTGGTGCAAGGAATAGAGAACAATGGAGAACTATAGTTATCGGCTCTTAACATTGGGGAGGATACCCAGATTGAGCGTATGTATTCATATCTTGATATATTTGTTAGGACGAAATAAGCGAATACATTTTTCAATTTGAGAAAAGGTATATTCTTCAGAATTTTTCATAGCAAACTGTAGTTTTTAGGAAGCTTAAAAAAAGGACACTTTGAAACCCGTTCGTATCTGCAGTTTGTGTGTAAATATTACCTAATGTAAGTAACGCCAGGAAGGACACAAAGAAGTTCAAACAAAATGTTCGCTGCTGTCAGAGCAGTATTCCCTGTCGTATCATACGGTGGTGACACCTGGAAGTAAGAGAAACTTAATCATCAAAACTAAATTCTATCTAAAAATTCATAACAATTACTTTTCTGTATATGTTTTCCAAGATATATCTATCATACTGTGTCAAAAAGTAAATGCTGTGTTCAAGTTTTAAATATAACTTAATCATAAGTATTTTAACATTTATTTCCATAACATAAAAAGCTCGATTTTCAACTGATTATCTTTATGTGAAGAACGTACTTTGTTTCAATTGTTCTTGAAATGATTCTAACAGGACTAACGGAATTGGCGGCTTTTATCTAGAGTTAAATAATTGTGAAGGCTAAGTGAAAGCTAACCAGACTGGTAAAAACTGATGTTACTAAACAAACAAACAAGACCCTCCTCCCTCGGTGGCTCGGGTTTCGATGAGCGTGTGAAGAGCACATAACCCATTATGTAAGTTTGTTCTTAATGGCGAAGGAACTAAACATTAGTCTGATGCTCTGAGAAATATTATAACTGGTATATTTATTACTTAGACACTGAAGTTTGTTTTATTTTGAATCATAATTATTCTCAAACTACTCCCCCACCCCACACACACACACAAATGAAACATAACTTCTTTACAACTTCTCTTTAAGTTTATTTAAATAGTTTTACAAAATGAAAAAATACTCTCTCTGAAATATTCCTTGAATTTTTTTTCTCAAAACTAATTATTTTAAAGTAAGCTAAACTATCTTAAAATTCTACTTTGATTAAATTAGATTAACAAAACTTACTCGTTTTTTTAAATAAGCAAGCCATAACATCTAATTTAATTTGTGAGAAAAGTATTACAAATAATGTTCTTTAAAAATCAAGAAAAACTGTAATAGCCAGACGAATCATCAAGTAAAACTTTAAAAGACAGTAAGAATCTTCAATATCCTTACTCTGGGAAGTTACAATACTCGAACATCAATGTTACATTTTCTACCTAAAACACGAACACCAACCAACAACCCTAGTCGTCCCATTGCATTTTGAATTACCGTATTAATTTCTACTTTGGTGCATTTTCATTCATTTGTTCTTCAACTTGTCTTTTTCATTATATTTTGCCAGAAAATACGATTTTTACTATTAATATTATCCCCCTATACTCAAACATTCATTGCTAATAAGGAGTTCACACTGTTCAGGTTTTCAGCCACCACATATTTTCTTTCTTTGATAGATTGTGTCCCTACCTCCAAGTATTTAGTTTTAGTTGTAATTATCACAATTGGAAACTTTGAGATTACCTTTCTTTTACAAATGTCTTGACAAACACTTTTATGAACACATATCATGGATGGCACTTTAACATTTGAGTAAATTGTTTGTAAAGTTTATATTAACACTATTACTGTGTTGAATAATATTTCTTACCTTGAGTACACACACACACAGTTTACCATCCCTATTCGCAGATTTTTTAATCCTCCCACTTTTTTATTTTTATCTTGTTTACTGGCTTCTTTTTTTATGCTCAACTATGGGCAAAGGATTACTTGCTATGGTAGCTATCTTTATACATTGTGATGGTAATAAACATAGATAATAGCTAACCGATACAATTCATGATGATTTACTGTAGCTATTAGCTAATTGACCGCATTAGTTTGAGATGTAAAATGTTAAGCTGCAGCTGGAGATTGTCATGGAGATTTGTTTGAGAATATAGTGAGCATTTATAGTTTCTGTGTAACTAGATTCTCTATATAATGCATAGCAATGGGTAAATATATGCCTAGACTAAGAAACAGTCCCCACTAAGCGCATATAAAAGTTTACTAGTAAAAAAGCAGCCTTTTCAAATAAAACATTACTTTGAATAAACCTTCGTGTCTTTTAAAGTAATTATACGAATGTATAATGAAATTTGATATTATGTGTATTGATTTTTTTACTCCTTTTTTACTTCATACGTAATATAGATGTTGACTCCCTAAAGACACCAATTGTATAGTTCACAAAGCATTGAGTATCTACGTGTTACACTCATCTAATATTCATCTATTATTGACTGGTAATTACTGTTTTACCCTGCGCTTAAGCTTTTTAAAACAAAGATCAGATATTTGTAAGAATGCTAACTTCAAGGGGTAATAATAACATCGTTTACACTAGAAATAGGAATTCTCCGAAACTAGTCTGGCTCACAGACACCCCCCCCCCCAACGAAAGAATAGCCCATTCCAAGCTTTTACTTGTTGTTAAACAAATGTTTAAACAACTCTATTAAACTAGAATTATGATGTCTTTTAGCGTATGTAAAATATAGAAGAAATAAGCCAACTTTATTCCCCCCCTCCTACGACCTTCGCAATACCTTATTTAGTATTCTACAAAAAGGTTTGGATGCAATAAACTAAGCCATTTATGTTGCAAGCTGGCATGAGAATAATAATAAGAAAAATAATTAGAGGATTTTCCTTGTAAGTCTAACATGAGTGATTATTTTTA
This sequence comes from Limulus polyphemus, assembly GCF_000517525.1. NCBI lineage: Eukaryota > Metazoa > Arthropoda > Merostomata > Xiphosura > Limulidae > Limulus > Limulus polyphemus. The sequence continues at coordinate 2,013 of NW_013675158.1, read as the reverse complement.
TGTGTATAGCCTCAACAGTTGTGAAGAACTGTATGACAGATAAGAATCTATCCAAATTCTGAATTAGAGAGTTAATCACTACATATCGATTACAACGGTATTGTCTCTCCCCTAATGCACTGGTAAACCATGTCATTTGGTAATTCCTATATTTACAGTACAGAGGGCACTGCTCCCAGGTAGTCCTAAAACTCTACATTAATTATAACAAATTTACAGTATTCATAATTTACATTTATCGCGTCCGGCTTTTGAATGTTACATTAATTACAGATGATTAGCATATTAATGCAATCAAAAGGTTTGGTTGCCGATAATATACTAGCACAACAAAGTTTTACTACGAGTCTACGGAAACGATCTTTATATATTACACTTTTAAAACGAGGAGAAAACAGGAATGAAAATTTATGCCAAACTTTATTTCGCAAGCAGGATATTCTAAACATAATTGTTGGGAATTAATCACTTTACGGTAATTGTACACTTTTATTCTTTAAGTTACGTCTCATTGTGAAATGTGAGTGACGGTTTTGCACAACAATAACTGTCACTCACATTTCACGATGAGACGTAACTTAAAGAATAAAAGTGTACAATTACCGTATATCATTGTTGTGCAACTGTCATTCACATTTCATAATGAGACGTAACATAAAAATACTGAACTGCAACAGGTCTCTACCCTCACTTTGGAGGGAATTCGGTAGTGAGAATCCACGAAAAGATCTCGACGAGTCTACAGTGTTGATGATCATATGATCAGGTGAGGAAATTAGGAGTGATTCGAGTTCGAGCGAGATTGGTAGTGAACAATGCCACGAAAAAGTGAACGGGCTAGCAGTCATACTGAGAGAGGAAGGAAGGACGTGGACGACCCTCGACGATGGGTGAATGGGTCGGCCACTTCTGACCCAGTTAGCGTGTCGCACGACATGGAATTTGATAGAGATTGTGCCGGCAAACGAGTGAGATCCGATTCAGGATCAAGTGTCGAATCCATCGGACACAAAAAGTCGACTCCAGATAGAAAACAAATAGTTTTTGTAACATCGCCGGACGTCAATATTACGAAGGTCAATCCAATGCTCTTAAGTAGAGCCCTTAATGATATCATTGGGCCCACTGACAAAATCAAACTTCAAACGGATTGTCTAAAGATCATTTGTTCCTATTCACAATCAAGACTATTGTCTAGCACAAAAACCATCTGTGGATATAAAATACGATCCCAGATTTAAGACGTACCCCCACCTTCTGTTAGGGGTATCATTCATGGAGTCCACCTCGACATTACTGAGGAGGACTGTACAACTATAGAGGGGGTTATAAAGGCAACTAGGATGACTAGATACAACAAGGAACTAAAACTTAAAGAACCTATAGGTTCCATGATACTTCAGTTTTCATTTAAGACCCTCCCTCAGAGAGTCCAACTCAGCTTTTTGTCGTTTCCTGTACGGGAATTTATCCCCCACCCGACAAGGTGCTATAAGTGCCAACGTTACGGTCATACAGCGAACGTGTGCCGCAGTAATGTTCGTTGTGCTACTTGTGGCGATAGTCATAATGTCAAGGACTGCACTAAGCAGACTCCAGTGTGTTGTTTATGTGGGGGTGAACATTCGGCAGCATACAAGGGCTGTAAAAAATTCCAGGAGGCCAAGGAAATTCAAACTGTCAGAGTACAATCAAAATTGAGTTACGCACAAGCAGTTCAGCATGTAGCACAGAAAAGACAGTGTGTGGAAACAAATCCTCAGCATAAGGAACCACAGAAACCTCGATCTTCTGACAAAAGTAACGACAACACCTCTCAACAGGTTAGTGCTTCAAACAGTAGTTGTATGTCCCCTCAACTGTTTGAACAAATCGTTACTTTTGTAGCCAAAATCATTTCGATCGCTCAGGACCAGTCCTTTTGGAGAAAAACGAGGATATCTTTCATAACCGAATCGGCAAGTACCATTTTTGGTTATGATATTAATCCCGACTCAATTTATGAACTGTACC
>NW_013675157.1:21279-22956 GCF_000517525.1 Limulus polyphemus | reverse complement strand
CTAGTCTTACACTGCTAAATTAGGGACGGCTAGCACAGATAGCCCTCGTGCAGCTTTTCGCGAAATTTAACCCAAACAAACAACATTGGATTTTTCTCGGCAATGATCAATGTAATTATATTCAACCATTATGTTAAACTGATACGTAATAACCACCAGGAAGAAACGATAACAAGAAGTTTTTGTAGGGTCACTGTTGTTATTATTTTTACTTTTCTGGATTTTAATATTTACTTCTACGTTCAATACAAAAAAAACAATTCACTTCCGTTATTTATATTTCCATTTTGCTCCCTAGTGGCACAGTGGCATGTCTGCGGACTTATAACTCTAGAAACAGAGTTTCGATACCCGTGGTGGGCAGAGCACAGATAGCCCTTTGTGTAGCTTTGTGCTTCGTAACAAACAACAACAATAACCCTTTCCATTTTAACTGATTTGTTCATGTGCTACCCCTAAAGATATCGCGACATCTATTGGGATTTAACGACGCTCAGCTTCGCTGATTTTACATCACGAATTTAGACAACTTTAATAAAGGACAGGGTACGTCACATCCGTGATTTTATTGTAGCTCCGTTGTTATCTATTTTTCCATCACTGTCCGCAGTGTAATTAGTACTGAACTGTAGATAACTGTTTTTATCTTGTTTTGTTTTGATCAAATTTGGGGTTTGCGGACAGGTTGAGAAAAACATCACGCAAAGAAAAACGAGGCACAAAAAAAACAAACCTGTATTAAAATATTTAAAAAAACTCGCAGTTGTGCTTAGCAGTAATTTATGAGTATATAAATAACACAAGCGTAAGGAAAGAGACATGAAAAATGTATGTTTGTTACAACATATAACGGTTTTATATATATAATTGCCCCCTAGTGGCTCAACGGTAAGTTTGTTTGTAGGCTTAAAACACTAAACACCGGGTTTTAATACCCACAGAGAGCCAATTGTGTAGTTTTTGTGCTTAACAAAAAACAAACAAATTTATATAATCTGTTACTTGCAACATATATACACACACGTACTGATATTGGATTTATTCCAGTAATGTATGTGTATATCCTATAGCTCGGGTGTTAGAGAGTTCGCTTGGATCTGATCCTGGGGTATGCACAAAATGAAAATAAAAAAGTTTATGCGCAAGCAAGGATCACAATTGTAGGAGTGTTTTAATTGGAGTGTATTCGCAAAGGTTTTTTTTTTTTAAATACACCACTTTTAACCAATTTAAATCAAAGGATCATGTGGCACAAAAAACGGAAATCACTTTTATTTGATCGTTGGTGTTCCAATTATCGCAGCAATCATATCTTTTTATCTTAGCTATATAAGCTATGGAATCAGTACAGTATTCCATCGTAGCTATAGAAGCTATGGAATCAGTACAGTATTCCATCGTAGCTATAGAAGCTATAGAATCAGTGCAGTGTCCCATCGTAGCTATGGAAGCTATGGAATCAGTACAGTATTCCATCGTAGCTATAGAAGCTATGGAATCAGTACAGTATTCCATCGTAGCTATAGAAGCTATGGAATCAATACAGTATTCCAACGTAGCTATAGAAGCTATGGAATCAATACAGTATTCCATCGTAGCTATAGAAGTTATGGAATCAATACAGTATTCCATCGTAGCTATAGAAGCTATGGAATCAATACAGTATTTATGGAATCA
>NW_013675157.1:19194-20321 GCF_000517525.1 Limulus polyphemus | reverse complement strand
ACAGTATTCCATCGTAGCTATAGAAGCTATGGAATCAGTACAGTATCTCAGATGCAACCGAAGTATTTTGAAATTTAATTACATGATTTCTTCAATTAATTATTAATTAATTATTTTCTACTCATGAATGTTAATAACCATATAAAAGTTATTTTGCATTTTTTTCTTACTGAGGTCAATTTCTCATAAAAGTTTACTTGTTTCAAAAAGTGTTGTGTTTTTTTTTTTCAAATTGCTACTAAAATTAAACTATTTCACCAGTAGACGCTGATCACGGTTAAGAAAGGTTTTGTTTATATAAATGAGATAGGGGGCATGTCCCGTTGGAAAATAGCCTATCATGGCTTTACGTTCAATAAATAATAAGTATTTTAATCATTTGAACTCATACTTTTTAACTGTAAGTTTTATACCGCTAGAGTGAGTCTCTATTACTGTAAGTTTTATACCGCTAGAGTGAGTCTCTATTACTATAAGTTTTATACCGTTAGAGTGAGTCTCTATTACTGTAAGTTTTCTACTGCTAGAGTGAGTCTCTGTTACTGTAGGTTTTATACCGTTAGAGTGAGTCTCTATAACTGTAAGTTTTATACCGCTAGAGTGAGTCTCTATTACTGTAAGTTTTATACCGTTAGAGTGAGTCTCTATAACTGTAAGTTTTATACCGTTAGAGTGGGTCTCTATTACTATAAGTTTTATACTGTTAAAGTGAATCTCCAGTACTATAAGTTTTATACTGTTAGAGTGAGTCTCTATAACTGTAAATTTTATACCGCTAGAGTGAGTCTCTATTACTATAAGTTTTATACCGTTAGAGTGAGCCTCCATTACTATAAGTTTTATACTGTTAGAGTGAATCTCCATTGCTGTAAGTTTTATACTGTTAAGAGTGAATCTCCATTACTATAAGTTTTATACCGTTAGAGTGAGTCTCTATTACTATAAGTTTTATACCGTTAGAGTGAGTCTCCATTACTGTAAGTTTTATACCGTTAGAGTGAATCTCCATTACTATAAGCTTTATACCGTTAGAGTGAGTCTCCGTTACTGTAAGTTTTATACCGTTAGAGTGAGTCTCCATTACTGTAAGTTTTATACCGTTAGAGTGAATCTCCATTACTATAAGT
>NW_013675157.1:0-18194 GCF_000517525.1 Limulus polyphemus | reverse complement strand
ATACCGTTAGAGTGAGTCTCCGTTACTGTAAGTTTTATACCGTTAGAGTGAGTCTCCATTACTGTAAGTTTTATACCGTTAGAGTGAATCTCCATTACTATAAGTTTTATACCGTTAGAGTGAATCTCCATTACTATAAGTTTTATACCGTTAGAGTGAGTCTCCATTACTGTAAGTTTTATCTCTTAGAGTGAATCTCCATTGCTGTAAGTTTTATCTCTTAGAGTGAATCTCCATTGCTGTAAGTTTTATATCTTAGAGTGAATCTCCATTACTGTAAGTTTTATCTCTTAGAGTGAATCTCCATTGCTGTAAGTTTTATATCTTAGAGTGAATCTCCATTACTGTAAGTTTTATCTCTTAGAGTAAATCTCCATTGCTGTAAGTTTTATATCTTAGAGTGAATCTCCATTACTGTAAGTTTTATCTCTTAGAGTGAATCTCCATTACTGTAAGTTTTATCTGCTAGCGTAGCTCAGACAGAATTGAGGCCACGAAAGCGGAAAATGAATAGATAAATTTAGTTTACATTTGTGATCAAGATGGTTCTTTTGTGATTTGGGGCCGTTTCACATTGTCCATTTTCTTTCTTAAACAAACCCCTTTTTAAAATGGAAAATACTGGGTTTTGGCCAAAACATGGTGACTCGTAAAGTACAAACAGTTTCGGCCTTTTCTAAACAGAAATAAACTAGCACGTTTTTGTAGGAAGTGTTTGAATATTCGCCGCTCGCACGCGCTACCTGCTCGCCCTACAGGCACGAAAGTGACAAGGTAGGTAGGTCACGCTGGAAAGGAGTATAAAACGGAAGTTTTGTGTTGGCATCTTCTTCTTGACCGTGAACTTGCGAAGAAGTGCGCGTATGCAGAGCTAAAAAGATTGAACAGCAGTAAACTTCACGAGAAGGATAAGTCTTGTATCGGCAGGTAGGGGGCAGTGGTTTTCATCTGCAAATAAGTTTTAACGAAATTACTGTCGTGGTTTTTAAAATAATTTTCAATTTCCATCTTCAAATAAGTCGTAACAAAGTTACTGTTGTGTTGTTTAAATTTTTTACGAAATAAATTTGATATCCTACATGGATATTATAGAACTAGATTTAAGTGTTAATAAAATTAAATTTGAGTGTTAACAAAATTAAATTTAAGTGTTAACAAAATTAAATTTGAGTGTTAACAAAATTAAATTTAAGTGTTAACAAAATTAAATTTGAGTGTTAACAAAATTAAATTTGAGTGTTAACAAAATTAAATTTAAGTGTTAACAAAATTAAATTTGAGTGTTAACAAAATTAGATTTAATATGAGGAGGGGCGGTGTTAGGCTTTTAAGTTTAAATTACTTGGAAGGATATGTACTATATCATACGTAACTCCTTTGCTTTTTGTATTCGATTTATAGCAACGAAATTCGAAATTAATCTTCATTATAGTTAATCTGTGGATGGAATATATATATATTACACACTAAAATCAACAGATTTGCAGCATAGCTACGAAGTTTGAGTACGTAATTATCATTGACTTTTTTTATCGTAGCAAGCTACATGTATACATCCGAACTAAAATTAACCCAGTAGTTAACAGAGCTAATTTGATATACCGGTTAAGTTCAATTTTGACTCCCTTAGGACATTCCTCGTAGTACATAGTGTTTACATACAAATTTTGCTTGAGATTGGCCCAATAGGTTCGGAGGAGTTAGGGTGCAAACGAACACACATTTTGTCTTTATATATAGAGATTAATCATATAATCAATACTGTTAAAGATGATAATATTGAGTAGAGAATAGAATATAAGTTACTTGGAAACTTCTTGCATTAAGGCTTAACAATCTTTAAAAAATATGACAATTTTTTTTATACGTTTGTTATGATATTAAGGAATTAATTGACATTTGTTTATTGGGAGGAAATTATTTTGAAAAATAATCATGTTACCAACCGCTCCAAGAGGGTGTTCTCGTTTATTTATTGCTGGATTTGGATAATTTAATGACGAAAGATAGGAAATTACGGGCACGTGATGATGACGTTTGCACATTTTCTCACGTGAAACATCCCGAAACTCTACATTCTTCAAAGCTTCTTTATATATATATATATATATTTATGTAACCTTTAAATATTGTTATTAGGTTTATTCGAAATTAGGCGTATCGTCAACATTCTTCAAAATAGTGGTTTGGTTCTTGTTATGCGCAAACATTTGTAAAGGGCTTTCTGTTTTCTGCCCACCACGGGTATCAAAACCTGATTTTTAGGGTCGCAAGTCTGAAGACTCACTGCTGAGCCACTGGGGAGGTCTTCAAAATATTTAAAGTTCATTTCTATTAGCTGTAAAAGCAATGTAAGATGAAAACTAAAATGGTACCATTCGTCTCAAAATGTGGAGCAAAGCGAGTTTTCGGGAAAATTAACACAAAAGAACAATCGCCTTAAAATTAAATGTCTGTTATTTTTATCAGGTTTTATATTTCGATAGATTGTTAACGATCATTATTTGTTTGGTTTATAGGTACACTCTTTTACTCACAACTTATAAATTAAATACTTCAGGTGTTTGGGTAACTTATCACATGCAGTAACAATTAATTAATTATTCATTATTATTCAGCACAATAATAGGTTAGTTATCCATTTATTTTCTCTTCACCAAAACATTAATATTAGTGAAGAAAATATTATGTGCAGGCCTAATCTATTCTTTGATTCGCCACTTGCTGCAACAGACTAGTTTCGCCGAATTCACAGCTCATCAGTGCTGCGAGATTAGCAAACCAAAGAATATATTAGGTTTCTACATAATATTTTCTTCACTGAAATTAATATTTCGGTGTAGAAAAAAAAAGCAAATAAAAAAGAATCATTATTCACGAACGTTCTATATCTTGCGCGCGTTGCTGACGAGAGTAGCTTGAAATATAAAGAAGCGGTAACGTGTTTTCATTTTCTACTTTGTATGTGTTTATCTTGTAAATACAAACGAATAAAATGAATTAAACCATTTGAAAGTGTTGCAATGTTTCCTTGATTTTTCATTTTTGATAACTCTGGTTACTGTCTGTCCGTTTTTAACGCAAAGCAACATAAATGGCTGTCTGTGCTGAGTCCACCGCGGGGAATCGAACCTTGGATTGTAGCGTTATAAGTTCGTAAACCTACCACTGAATGACTGTAACTAATTTTCCATGTGCAATGGTTTAGCGAATATGGTTATCGTTTTCTTTGTTGTAAATTGAAATTATGAATATTATATGTTGTACTAACTAGATATTGTTAGTTAAGGCATTTCGGGGGGATCAAATATCACTATTTTCGTGTGATCCAATTCGAACAATAATGGAAGAGGATACTGCAACTGGAGCGCTTTAAATTCAGTTATACATATAAGCGATTTATCACGCAATAAATGACCTAAAATATTTATAATTAGGATTTATTTGCTAAAATATAAATATCACACGCTTGATTTACAGTGTATACAATGGCGTAAGTATGCCCCCGCAATTTCGGGGGGGGGTCGAATCAGCCCGAATCGTAAATACAATTACATGGAAATAAATGTAGAAAGCCCAATTATTTTTTATGCGGGGGGCATCTTTTGTAGTTACACCATTGAGTGTATCTCAGGGTCTCGGATGATTAATTAAAGAGACGTATAATCTATATTGCCCCAGGAAAGGGGCCATCGTGGTGCAGGTCAGCTGAAAATCGTCAACTATTTTTTAACCTTCAATTTCCTGAAGACTGTTCGATCTCAGTTTTTTTATTTCTTCAAGTAATCCGTACTTTCCAGAAGGCGTGTCACCTTAAAATTGAAATCGAGCGATTTTTAGAAAATTCTTACTTCTCAGTTACCTTTAAAATTTCCAGAAACGTATTTCATTTGGCTTTGGCGGTACGTGAATCTGGCTAGATTTAGCGTTTGTACTTTATCCGATGTTAGGCTTAGAATTTCTTATACTTTTTGAATGAATATCAATGTGTATTGGGAGTATATGGAAAAGATACTCCCTATTTCTAATCGACTTTCAAATGAATCTTTTCGTACTCCCTGTTTCTAATCAACTTTCAACTGAATCTTTTCGTACTTCCTGTTTCTAATCGACTTTCAACTGGATATTTTCGTACTTCCTGTTTCTAATCGACTTTCAACTGGATATTTTCGTACTTCCTATTTCTAATCGACTTTCAAATGAATCTTTTCGTACTCTCTGTTTTTAATCGACTTTCAACTGGATATTTTCGTACTTCCTGTTTCTAATCGAGTTTCAACTGGATATTTTCGTACTTCCTGTTTCTAATCGAGTTTCAACTGGATATTTTCGTACTCCCTGTTTCTAATCGACTTTCAACTGATTGTTAGTACTCTGCTTCTAATTGTGTTTCACTTGTATTTCATCTGATATTTTTATCTAGTTCGTAAAATGTTGAAACAGTATCCACAATAAGCGAAGCAAGACAGACCGTGGGACTCGGGGGAAGGCAGGGAGGGGGAAGAGTAGATGATGAACCCACACGGTCACTGGGGCATGGGGTCAAGATCTGCGGATTCTTGTATTCCTAAAGAAATATTCCACTTTCAAGTATAGGAACATTCACTACGTTCGTTCGGAATTTGGGCAATTACGAGTCCATGGTAAAAGCAACTTAATGTAAAATGTTTGTTAATTAGAGGATATATTAAGAGTACTTCTGACGTTCTTCCATGTCAAATTGTTCAGTCACTAACGCGACTGTGGTAACGTTAACCAAGCTTATTACAAACACAACAGTCATGCGTAACGAACGCTAACCGCTTTCCAACCCGGAAGTCGTTCACTCGGTCGACTCCCTGCTTGAGAACACACGGGTGGTTCACATACAAAGAAACCGGCATTTGGAAATGATAAAGAGAGAAGGGGAAAGAGGGGGAGGGAGGCATGGAGGTACCTTCAGAAACACAGAAGTAAGGGTTTTAAACCACCATCTTTCATTAGCAAGGTTGTGTATTGGCTGATAATAATTCATATATACACAAATGTGTATTTCGCCGGCAAACAACACTATAACGAAGGTGCTAATAGAATGTGACGATACAAAAGCAAAATAATAGTGATTAAAGTTTTGTATCGTTACTTTTCGTTTTGTTAATCGATATCCACTGGATTCATGGTTCCGCTCTCACTTGTTCTGAGCGACGTCCAGTAAAGTATGGATGTACGCGAACGTATTAGTAACACTTGGAGAACGTGCAGTTGTTTCCACCACCAACGAGGCATTTATTGGGTCAACATTCACGATTCGCCTTTACCATCGGTAAGTAGTCTTCAAACCCGGGGGGACAATCAAACTCTTGATTCTAACCTTGTAAGTCCTTAAACTTACTGTTGCCATACTGGGGAGGGGGGACGCATGGGCAAATATTCGGAATATCAAACCTAAGTGCACCTCTGTTACAGCACCCCCCCCCCCAGAGGTAAGACTACAGGTTTCGATACCCGTGGTAGGCAGAGCACAGACATCGAAATGTGTCGATTTGCGCTTGCCAACAACCAAACCAGTGTTACAGCACTAGCTCAGTTTAATCTCAAAATTTGTTTTTAATTCCCGTTATTACGGGTGGGAGGGGTTCCACACATAACATCGTAATGAGTAATGTCAGAGCAAAGAACTGACTAAAACAGTTGGGTGAAATCTAATGTAAAAAAAACAAAACATGGAGGACCTCAGGAACAGACAGTAGGATTAATTGTAATATTCATAGTATTCACGTTCAAAGTTATTCATTTGGGGCCCTGTAACCAACATAGTCGTGGACCCACAAGAAATCTGATGTTAAAAAACATTCAAAATCTGTTGTCCACATGGAACCCACCGGCAGTTCTAGTGTTAATGCTCACATATAGTATTTACGATATTCCTGCCGTGTGTTATATGAATTGTTTGGAGATTTTATGCTGGTACTCGTGGCGATTAATTGTACAAATCCTTTTTGTCTTTTAAAACTGGTTTGTAATTGAACAAGAAAGTAAATATTGTAAGATTGTGCTGCACTACTATATCCAATGTTTACAATTGTCTACAAAAAGTTAAAGGCAGCACTAAGCATAAACATATGAATTAATTCACCGGGACTACGTACCATTAGCAAGACATCATTATTTTCAATTTATCTACAACAAACTCCATCCTAACAGTAAGGTAAAGAGGGCGCTCTAGCGTTACCTCCGGAACGCCTACTGTACTTACAACTTGAATTCTGATCAGATGTTGCGTGGGTATAACTCCCCTCTAGGCTTATTCTTTTTTGTTGTTGTTTAATGTCTACAGAATATCTCCAGAACGATTTGATTTTTAAGCCACTTGAGTAAATTGTCTTTGAATTACTCCAGAGGTATGATATTTGTTTAAGAAGAATAAAAAAGTTAAACAATATAGGTAATATTCATTGAAAATTTGAGAACAGTTAAAAATGGAGGCACCTGCTTTCTCACGAACACGAAATTTGGTGGATTTGGAATGATATCTTTTAAAGCTTATAGATGTAGATTACAAGTCGTAAACTTCAGTCAATTATCATTCGTTCGGCCAGTCATTAAAGACGTATGCTAATATTGTTAACTTTAAAATTTGCGACTAGATGGCGCTCAAGGCTGTAATATACGTACACGAATGAGATCCAAATCGTTTTATTTTGTTTGTTTGACGCTAACTCCAAATCCAAAGAATGTTTCACGTGCTCACCTATGCAATAAGCTGGTCTTCTTGTTGGCAATGTACCCCGGTGGCTAAAATCCAGGATTTGATTCCTTGCAGTGAAAAGAACGCAGAAAGCCCAATGTGTAGCTTTGCGCTAAAACAACCAAGTCAAAAACACCAGATGTGGATACGTGACTACTTTGGAAGTTTTCGCGGAGAGTACAGACTCAGAACTCTTTTAAGGTGATGGTAGTCTTTCGATCTGATTCAATATAAGACATTTAACTGTTGAAATACAAATCTCATAATAAGATAGTCTAATGACACTATATTGTACTAGTAACACTATAATAATTCACTTGGCCCCAGTAAAGACGGTTATTTTTGAACTTTGATCAAAGAGGTCGTCATAACAAATTGAATATTAAGGCGTACTAGAGAAAGTGGTGAAGAACGTATATAAAGCAGGAATTAGAATGCAACAACTTGAAGAGGGGTACAATGGCAAAAAGTAGGAGTCTTGGGACATTTAATAACTGTGCTACCAGATTTGACTAAGTCCGTAAATAATGCATAGTATGTATTTGCATTAGACAAACCACAGGCAAGAATAAGACAAAAAATCAGTTGGTGGGTGGCTAGGCAAGCTGAGAAACCAGTTGGTGGATGGCTCACAAGTAGGGAAACCAGTTGGTGGATGGCTAGACAAGCTGGGAATCCAGTTGATGGATGGATAGACAAGCTGGGAATCGAGTTGGTGGATGGCCATACAAGCTGGGAATCGAGTTGGTGGTTGGCCATACAAGCTGGGAATGCAGTTGATGGATGGCTAGACAAGCTGGGAATCGAATCTTACAGCCCTTGATATTGCCGAAATCCAGAAAACTTATATCTAAGTGACTAATTTTGTTGTTCCATGAAACCAACTTTAAACTTATATCCAAATGTTCAACTGAAGATCTCATGATTACTTAAAAAAAAAGATTCAAATTATTATTATTATACTATTTTCATCAATGAGCGCACGCACACAAATGTATATTGTGCATATTAATGTGAGTCTGTGGTGATTTTCAGTATGTCGCTTAAGAGAAACTACAGTTGTTGTTTTATTATCAAGCACAAAGGGCTATCTGTGCTCTGCCCACCACGAGTATCGAAACCCGGTTTCTAGCAGTATAAGTTCGCAGACATACCGCTGTGCCACTTGGGGCAGTAACTAAAAGTCGATGTTATTTTATAAAATTAGTTGAACTAAAATAAAAACTAACAAGAGCGATCAGGGAGATTGCATACTCTCGCCCCGCCGCTCTTTTTCGAGATTACATGCGTTTATATTGGATAATGTCCAATTTCACCTTCGAAAACTCAGAAAATCCTTCTAAGATCCGGAGTGATCAACGATCCGGATCTTTTTTTTTTGTAGTGTATGAGGAGTCTCAGCCTTAATGTGCCAATGAATTTTGGTACAAATCCGATCGCACTTTACAGAGTTATTAACCGAAAACCGCGAAAATGCCCTATCTCTCCATTATAAAAATTGCCCCAAAGTGAACCCCAATGCTGATCCACATATTTGGAGAGGACTGTCCCATACTGACTTCCCACATTGTGTAAAATTTTTATATACGTCGCTATATTAGTTTACGAGATACGTGCGCAGATAGACAGGCAGACGCACACACCCTATTGCAATACCCTCTCCCCCACCCCTCCGGGGTTTAATCACCCTATACATATATCAAACGGAATTTTTTTTACCCGTAGTGTTTCGCGTGATGGGATAGCGTCATTCATTATTTATCTAGACTAGAGTAACGGATCAGGAAGTCTCTTCTGTTCGTTTCTCAGTATTTATTTAGAATAAAAAATAGAAAAGTCTTTACTCTTCGTTTCCCAGTATTTATTTAGAATAAAGGATCAATAATTCTATTTGTTTTCCAGTGTTTATCTAGAAGAAAGGGTCTAAAAGCGTACTCTATTTGTTTCTTAGTGTGTATATATTTAGAATAAAGAATCGAGAAGCCAGAGTGCGGAGTGCGTTTTTTCAGTAACGAGACTTTCAGTTGTAGAGTAATTTGTCGAATCTGTTTTATCAGGAAGTAAACTGAGAAATGAGCTTTGTAACTTGCCAATCGTTCTTTAAATATGTTAAAATTATGGCTTTTCCTAACTGTAATATTCATCCGCTCGTTTTTGTTATTCAATTATACATTATTTTTCGGTTCTTCTTTAGAAGTTTAAAAATTGATATCATGGATGATAAAAAAAATTATTGATGGTTTATTTTTTTTTCAGAATCCGTGTGCTTGGTGTACTAGAAAAATTTTCCTGGCAAATATGATTCTGGTAAAAATTGTATTAACAGCAGTGGTCGTTCTTGGGGTAAGTGTTCTAGAAATCAACTTCATGTTCTTGCTGATTACTTAGATGAATTTTCAATTCTATTAATGAAAACTTGGATAATTCAAATATTTATTTATTGTAGTTATTTAACTGACACAGTTATTTTGTGATCTTGAAATACTGAGCGGGAACTTCACATCCACAACAAATATTTACTCTTTTTTTTTTTTTTTAGCAAAATGATGCCACATTTTGAGCGTATGTAATGTTTCAATATGCATTCATGGAATGTATTCCTCATATTACTTGTACTCCATGGAACGTATTCCTCAAATTACTTGTACTCCATGGAACGTATTCCTCAAATTACTTGTATTCAATGGAGAGTATTCCTCAAATTATTTGTATTCCATGGAACTCATTCCTCCGTGGAAATTGTTTCTTTTTCTTACAGACTAACGGCGTTGTCCGGGATTTCGAAACAAAAAATCTTCTCTCTCTCTTTTTCCCCGTTCCATATTTTGATAGGTAAAAAACATTTTGCGGTTTGTGAAAAAACAAAAAAACATAGGTTTGCTTTTTGAAAATACACTACGAACCTGTTTCAAGTCAGAGCTTCCTTATGAACGACGTTTTTTGTTTTTCCTTCACTGACAAGGATAAATAGGCCCTTGTGGAAAATATTTAGATTATTTATACAGGTATGAGTGTCCTTCTCAAATATTAAAATTTCAAACGCAGATATGTATATTATATTATGTTCAATTTGCTTTAATGTAAATTTAGTATATTTTTATGAATGTTATACCGTATTCATGTTGATGTACGAAATATACTACAAACAAAATGCAATATTGTACTTTATAATGTATCAAAAGAAAAGAAAACCACTTCCAGGTATCGAAATATCCGGAGAAAAATAGTAGAATAAAATACATTCGCTGACTTGATTTTAATCTCATTTTACACAATAAATATTATAATGTATGCCTGCCTTTTTTCACATAATCTATTTTATGGTAGACAGCATAATTATATTTTATAAGCTAGGCCTACTGTTTGGTTTTTCACACACAACATTCTAATTCTGCATATATTTCTTTTGTGTGTGAGGCAAAATATATGATGTATTAGTAGATGTATAATTAATAATACATAACTAAATAGGCCTATGTGTTGTAATATTAATAAAAAAATACAATTTCCAGGTTCAATCCATCTTCCATCTCATGCAAGCGCTCTACAAATTACACTGACTTTCATTGTACTGCAATAAGCGTTATAATTTAAGCCTTACTATTTTCACGTTTTCGATTTTATGACAGACAGCATAATTTTATTTCATAGGCTAGGCCTACCGTTTGCTTTTCCACACACGATATTCTAATTCTGCATACATCTCTTTTGTGTGTGAGGTTAAATATATGATGTACTAGTGGATGTATAGTTAATGATCTATAACTAAATAGGCCTATAATGCAATATTCTTAATTAAACGTTAATCAAACTTACCAAAAAATAATTTTGAATTATATATATATATAGATTATTTCCGCTTAAAGCATATGCCATTTTCCCTAACAATCTCGTTGGTTAAAATTGTTATTTCACCCAGGTGACTCAAGGGTGTATCCACTCCTGAATAAGAACAAATCAATTGAAGTGTAGCTTTAGGTATTATATGTATGCAAAACCAAGACTGTTCGGTCATTATGCTCAATAATAATTGTAAGATTACCTAGAATTATCTAAATAAGATATATTCTGCAGAAGCAGATCCAGGATTTGTGAAAGAACTTTTAGCGGTGTCAGGGAAAGACCCCACTGTATATTTGTTGTAACAGTAAAAAAAAGGGTGACAACTGGTGAATTCTAGGTCTCTGTTACAAAACAGAATCCTATTAGATAATTAGGTTTGGTTAATTGCTGTATCGTCTGTGATTTATTCAACTTTTAACATTTTTTAGGCACCAATATATAGGGGGATCGGGTCCTGTCAGATCTGCTCCTTTTCTATTGTATTCATTGAAAAAGATGCATTGGTAATGAATGAATAAATGTACACACCCAAATTTTATCATAACCACTCACTATCTGAAATAAATACCTAAAAGTCAGGCGTGGGTGTGGTAGAGGGCGCGCCTCAATTCACAGCTGGTTCTTTTAATGTGACGTCATTGTAATAACATATTGTATGCCTTGTTCACAAAGCTGTTATTGTCATTCTTTGATGATGAAATTCAACTAAACTTGTTTGCAACTGTAAATATATTTACCAATAACTTTTCTAATATAATTCTGAATCAAGGATTCTAAAAAGTTGTGTCTTAGGTCATGTCATAAAAATTGTGTCATTAATATATTCTTAAATGTAACAAAATAAACATTGAAGATCAGGAAATCGTAATCTATAATTTGATGAAATTACAATACAATACAAGAATAATCATGGTAAAAATACAATAAACCCAACAAATAGTTGACTGTTTATTTTTAACGCAAAGCTACACTAGGAGCTCTCTGCCCTCTGTTCGTCGCGGGGAATAAAACCCCGAATTTTAGCATTGTAAGTCTATAAACTTATCGCTCTCCGACCGAGAAGAATCTTACAAGAAAATATTTGGATAAATGAAAATAAAGAATAAATTGATATGTCTAAATGAAAATCATTTATAGTTTATTTTCTGCGACGTTTCGAGCAGACGACCTTCGTCAGGTAGTAAAGACCGTGTTACAATGAAATTCAACTCAGGAATTATATATTTGTTACTTCGTAGAGTATTATACGTAGAATGATCACTTTAGCTAAGGCTACTGCAGTGACAGCTTCTAATAGTATATTAGGCGGTTAGGTAGAGGAGCAGACGAACAAGCAGAGGTTCTTTCGTATGTTAATTAGAATTATCGTGATTTTTGAAACCTCTCTCACACGAAGTGTTTCTTATGTAATCGTTAGGCACAGACTATTCAGATTAATGCAAAATCATCCTTTATTGTACAGATTCTGTGCTTGCGCGTGTATGTATGTGAAAGCGCATGCTCAGCACCTGCCGGCCGGTTCCAACACTCTTCCTGTTCGACTGCGTTCCTTAAGCCTTAAGGCTAACAAGAAGTTGGCGGCAAAATACGCAACATCATTGACCCTGACCTGATACTCTTGTCTGGTCGAACGAGGCCGTTGCTCTTTTAACGGAACTTAATGAAAACTTGTATAAGTTGTAATACACTAACCTACCTTTGGGTTAGTTGTAGATTTCCTGATAGTCATCGTGTGCTGAACAAATTGTCCAAAGTACAGCGAGTGAAATAAGTATGTATTATATATACTGCGTGAGACTGTTGTAATATAGATAAAAAAAAAACAACATTTTATTTGGATAATACAAAAAATAAACATATCTATGGTTCCTTAAAGAAATAATAGTTCCGTTAACATATAAACGTTGTATTGTTGTTTTGATGAAAAGTTTAGAAAATAACGACCTTTTTACTGAGAATATATATATATAGCCCTCCAGTGGCACAGCGGCATGTCTGCGGACTTACAACGCTAGAAACCGGGTTTCGATACCCGTGGTTGGCAGAGCACTGATAGCCCATCGTGTAGCTTTGTGCTTAAATTCAAACAAAACACACACACACACACACAAAACAGATATATATATATAATATTTTTTAAATTTTAACTAACATTTCGTCTTTGCGGCTTCATCAGGGTTAAAATACACAATTGTTTGATATTAGAATACTAGTTAAGCTATAAAACTGCTTGTAATGTTCTATTTTTCGAGTCTGCCTTAACGTGCGTCTAACAATGTATAGGTTATTAGTATTGTTTCATTATTGTATTGTTGTTTGTTAAATTTCGAACAAAGCTACTCGAGGGCTAACTGCGCTATTCGTCCCTAATTTTGAAGTGGTAGACTAGAAGAGAGTTAGGTAGTCAACCCCATACACTGCCAAATCGTGGGGGTAATCTAATCTAACAGTGGCATTTGACCGTCACTCTTATAACACACCCACGGCCTCAAAGTGGGGGAGCACGATTTTGTTTTGGTGGTAACGGGGTGCGAACCCTGGATCCACTGCCCAACACACTGACAAGTAAGACGTGATGTTTAAAAGCATATAATAACATCTGTGTTGTAAATTCTGGCATTACTCTAAAGGTTTCACTACATAAGAATATGTATAAATTGTATATACAACTTATTTTAATTTTTTCTTTCCTTCACCAATCTAAAAAAATCAGAAAAAAAAGTAAAATACTAGAAGTAAATATAACAGTAAAATTTAGAATAAAGTAATCCAAAAATAAATAACATTTTTATTGGTTAAAATATACTAATAGCATAGGTATTTTTATATATATTTTAATGTGCATGCTTAAACATTCGTCTTCGATGTTATAATTGTAGAGACCTTTGTAAAGTATCATCGTAGTTTGACTGGTTGTTTTTAAATAGGTAACATATATATATCTTGCCGTTAGGTGGTGTTAGCAGCTGAGAAATCTAGGGAGAACGTTGGTGGAGAAACGCAGGGACGTGGATCAGAGAATATACCTAAAGGAGAGATGAAAGCAATAGAAAGACAAGACAACTACCAACATCAGCCACCCCCACAGCCTCAACAATCTGGGTATAATTCTCAGCATACTATTCCCATACCTGTTCCTTTACCTATTCCCGTTCAAGCTGCTCATATTATCCTCCCAGGATTACCGCAAGGTGGAGGTTATATCGGTGAACAGCAAGGCGGTAGCTTCAGTGGAGGCCATCTACAAGGCCAGGCGTTTAACGGAGGTCACATCCAGAGTGGTCCATTCAGAGGGGGATTCCTACAAGGTGAGAAACATGGTGGTGGACATCTTCAAAATGCGAAGTTTGTTGGAGGACATTTACAAGGTGTAGAGTATGGTGGTGGAAATCAGCAGGGCGGAGAGCTTGAAGGCGGACACCAGCAAATTAGTGGATATGACAGTGTACATCAACAGAATGGTGGATTTGGTGGTGATCACCTCCAAGGTGATGGATATAGTGACGAAAATCAGCAAGTCGATGGATTTAATGGTGGAAACCAGAAGGAGAGTGGATTGGGGAACGATCACCAACAGGGTGGAGGATATGGTGGTGAACACCTTCCACAACCTGCTAGAGATCATGAAGAATACATTAGGCAGTCTCCTCATCCAGTATACTCTGGTGAGAGGCCACCACAAAGGGGTGAGTATGGCGTTGGAATTCCATCAGGTACCAACAACTTTCCTGGTTTTGCAAAACTCCCTGGGTCTGACCCATGGCCACTTCCACAACCCGAAATGCCAAACATTGTCCATCTGGATGTCAAGTGTGAAAAAAACTTGATGAAGGTAGCTATAGACTTTGATAAACCTTTCCATGGTACGATTTTCAGCAAAGGCCACTACAATTACGGAAACTGTGTCCACCTGCCAGCGGGGTCTGGACATAAAAGTGTCTACTTTGACATTTCTATCAATAGCTGTGGTACTTCAGGTAACACACAAAATGGTTTTTATGGTTATGGTGGTCCTAGTGGCAGTGGCAGTTTCTTTGAAAATACTATCATTGTACAGTACGACCCACAGGTTCAAGAGGTTTGGGACCAAGCTCGCAAATTACGTTGCATTTGGCACGATCAATACGAGAAGGAGGTCTCTTTCCGACCCTTCCCAGTTGATATGTTGGATGTAGTCCGTGCTGACTTTGCGGGTGACAACGTTGGCTGCTGGATGCAGATCCAGGTTGGAAAAGGTCCTTGGGCTAGTGAAGTGGCAGGGATTGTGAAAATTGGCCAAACGATGACCATGGTACTAGCAGTCAAAGACGATGAGAACAGGTTTGACATGCTGGTTCGGAACTGTGTCGCACACGATGGGAGGAAAGCACCCATCGAGCTAGTTGACAGTAAAGGGTGTATTGTTAGGCCTAAGCTGATGAGTCGTTTCACCAAGGTCAAGAACTTCGGTTCTAGCGCCTCCGTGCTTTCGTACGCTCATTTCCAGGCGTTCAAGTTCCCTGATTCCATGGAGGTCCATTTCCAATGTACCATTCAGATCTGCCGGTACCAATGTCCCGAGCAGTGCGCTTATGCTGTTGATGCTAGTATTGTCCGTGAAGATATACAAGAACCTCCACCGGAATATCTTCCAGCTGGTCGGCCTCGGGAGGAGCGAGACGTCAGTCACGAGGAGATGACCGAGATTGGACTAAACAGGGTGATTCGCGTGGTTTCATCCAGTGACTTGGCCTTCACTCTACAACAGAATGAAACCGTTCCTGTCTATGCCACCCAGGAAGATAATGAGAGTGGTATTATCTGTATGTCTACTCCCGGGTTCGCTGCATCGTTAGTTGTTTTACTGGCCATACTGGTGATCTCTTCCCTTCTATCAACGTTTCTGTGCCTTCGACAACGATCACAAGATGGCGTCCTACCTTTTCCATATGAATTACCAATGTTTAAGAAGAACAAGATTTAATACCCAAGTCCGGCAATGATTGTCTCATTATCATGTTGTTATTGTATTTATTTCATGTTTATATATACAACAATTATTTCACACATTAACGTTAACAAGTATCGCCACCTCACAACCATATAGTCCCATTAAACAAGAACGTTCAGAACTTCGTTCTGCAGACTACGACCTTGCATATGTCACTGTTACTATGGTAACAATCCTAGTCCAATTGGAGTGCGGGTCTGACTTTGCTATATGAACATCACATTTCAACGAAGAAAACAGATAATACAAAATGAAAGCTGTAGGGGCAGACCTCATATATATATATTTATATATTTATTGTGATTTAAATAAAAAATAACTTACAGTAACTAAACAACTGCTGTTGTCCAACTAGTCTTTTTGTCTTAAAGCTCTGAAGACAAGCCATAACTGGTATCGTTCGTTATCAGCTAAATTCTGGAAACTGAATTAAGATTTGTTATCATTATTGTTAAATAAGTAAACATTATACACGAAAATTTAAATCAAAAGCAAACTTCCACACCTTACTATATTAAGAGGTAACTGACTGTTTTTGACAGCAACTAGTGAATAAGCTTTAAAACGTACAAATTATAAGCGCAAAGTAGTGTGTGTAAATGGTAATGTTTGGACAAAAATTGGTGAAAAAGCATACAATTGACAAGTTTAAATCGGAAGGTACTGTGGACAGATGTAGTAATACCATCTTATTAATGAATCTTCCAAATTGAAGATGACGTTTGGAAGTTCCCCTGATTAATTTTCTTATTTATTTATTTAACAAAATTAAGATTTTAAAAAAATTAAATAAAAAAAACCTTAACTGTTTATCTAATACGTTGCTCAATGAAACGATTTGTTTCGAATTTCAACGGAAAAAACCGAATGTTACAATAGACGTTTCAGCTGGTTTTTTTTATTGTATTATAACACCAGGAGTTTACAGTATCGATACCTTCTGCATAAAACAACTATCATGACGTCTTTGATTTGCTTCTCCGTTTTAAGTGTTAAAGTAAACTATAAGCACTTACAAACGATCATAAAATATTTCACATAAACGCTCTCTCTATTTGTAATGTAAATTTCAAGTAACAAATGTCACATGTTTTCATCAAATGGTGATTTATAAAAACCACTGAAATACTGGGTTTTGGACGTATTTATAAAACTGGAGTTATTTACCACAGAGATTGATATTTTCAGTATTGCCAATGAAGATGATTGGAGTCGAACTAAAGGTTACTTTGGCCAATAATTGTGGAGTTTTTATTATTAACTGATGTGTAAATATTTTTTCAACTAAAAATTGTGTTTTATAACGGTTTAAATCATTATTCATTCTTATGAACAGTAATTAACGTGTATCATCTATTTTTAATAATAATAAAAATGTTTGAATTTATAAAGATTACTATATAGAGTTCATTAAAATATCAAACAAGATCATCATTAGAAAATAACACTTAGGGTAAAGCGAAAAAATCGTTCACACTACAGGGTAGATCCTTAAGAATAATTTACACTTCAGAGTAAATAACACGAACCATATAGATTTAACGTCTGCCCGCCTTCTAGAAATCTCTATATTCTCGACATCAATGTATTGCACGCAACATTCGATAGTCTCAACATTAATTTTGGATTGGAGTACCATCGTAATTGCGTTACTTGAAAATTGCTACAGCCAATCAGTTTTTGTATATATATATAAATCATTAGAAGTTCTTTTAAACTAAAATAATAACGATTGATAA
This sequence comes from Limulus polyphemus, assembly GCF_000517525.1. NCBI lineage: Eukaryota > Metazoa > Arthropoda > Merostomata > Xiphosura > Limulidae > Limulus > Limulus polyphemus. The sequence goes on along the minus strand of NW_013675157.1, from coordinate 895 downwards.
ATCGAAACTATCAATAAATATACAAAGTACAGAGAAGTTCAGAATCTTAATAATTTCATCTCATTTTCATTTTAATTAAAAAACGAGAAGAACTAGGACTGTACCCAAAAAGAAAAGTCATTATTACATAAGTCAGTAGCCTTTACTTTAGAATCGCACGAACTGTTCCCTGGAGTAAGTAATGACCAGTTTCTTCAGATGGCGCCACAAGAAAAAAGTGATGTTAGAATGTTTTGTTTGTTTTAGCACAACGATACACAATGAGCTTTCAGCGCGTTTGTCCATTGCGGGGGAATCGAACCTTGGATTTTAGTGTTTTAAGTCCGTAAACTTACCATTGACACACTGTTAAAATTCACTGAAAAAATGACTGAGATTTTAACAGTAGCGCTCATAAATACGAAAAGTAAAAATTTCTCAAGTTTTAAAAGTTAAATGACCCCCCTCCACCAGTGGTACAGCGGTATGTCTGCGGACTTACAATGCTAGAAACCGGGTTTCGATACCCGTGGTGGGCAGAGCACAGATAGCCCATTGTGTAGCTTTGTGCTTAACTTCAAACAAACAAAATCCTAAAAGTTAAATTCAATCATTTTGGGTGGTTCGTAAACCTAATCATCCTAAACGTTTCAAGTACACGAGAGCATAAATAACAGAAAATCAGAACAAAAGAATCCCTGTGTGTATCTTGCGGCTAGTTTAACTGTTTAGAATGTTCACACAGATATAAATAATTAAATAGAGCATTTCAACACCACCAGTTTTCATCAAAATGTCTTAAAATGAATGAACTGTCGTTTGTACGGACAATAAACAAGACACGGGTGATTTAAAAGTTTACCGTGAAAATTTCAATGTGTGTAAGATTCAATAATGGCTAGAGACGGCTTAAATG
>NW_013675156.1:18867-23428 GCF_000517525.1 Limulus polyphemus | reverse complement strand
GACAATGCCATAGCTCCAACAGTGTGACAATACCATAGCTCCACCAGTGTGACAATACCATAGCTCCAACAGTGTGACAATACCATAGCTCCAACAGTGTGACAATGTTATGGCTCCAACAATGTGACAATGCCATAGCTCCACCAGTGTGACAATACCATAGCTCCACCAATGTGACAATACCATAGCTCCACCAGTGTGACAATGTCATAGCTCTAACAGTGTGACAATGCCATAGCTCCACCAGTGTGACAATGCCATAGCTCCAACAGTGTGACAATGCCATAGCTCCACCAATGTGACAATGCCATAGCTCCACCAGTGTGACAATACCATAGCTCCAACAGTGTGACAATACCATAGCTCCACCAGTATGACAATGCCATAGCTCCAACAGTGTGACAATACCATAGCTCCAACAGTGTGACAATACCATAGCTACAACAGTGTGACAATACCATAGCTCCAACAATGTGACAATACCATAGCTCCAACAGTGTGACAATACCATAGCTCCAACAGTGTGACAGTACCATAGCTCCAACAGTGTAACAATACCATAGCTCCACCAGTGTGACAATACCATAGCTCCACCAGTGTGACAATACCATAGCTCCACCAGTGTGACAATGCCATAGCTCCACCAGTGTGACAATACCATAGCTCCACCAGTGTGACAATGCCAAGCTTTAGATATCTTGACATGTAGCGACTGCAATTTATAGCTGTACACTCTCGTATAATAGCTGATACAATCAATTAACAAAAACAAAGTTTTTCATGTGTTTTCATGTAATAGATTTATCCCTGTGTGACCATAGTGTTACAGGCGAGGTCACTATTCATTACAATAGATTATATGTCATGTTGTAAGCACAAAGCTGCAGAATAGGTCCCCCGCAAGGATCGAGCACTGAACTTAGCGTTATAAACACTCTAGCTTACTTATCTCTGAGGGGGTACAATAGATCCCCCTGTCTCTGTATTATTTAAATGAACGTAAGGGGGTACAATAGATCCCCCCTGTCTCTGTATTATTTAAATGAACGTAAGGGGGTACAATAGATCCCCCCTGTCTCTGTATTATTTAAATGAACGAGGTTTCAAGGACTCAATCTTGTTTCAATAAAACAGCAATAAAAGACAAGAACTTTGGTTGACATAAAAAGTACAAAGATCAAGGTCATGGTGAAAGTCAATGAGCATTATTATTAAAAGTTGTAATTTTTTTTTACTAGTACCTAAAGGGTTTTTCTTTCCATGGATCAGGAGGGAAGATTCCCCAAAATGTTTTGCAAATTTGCGGATTTTATCTTAGATGATAGCTTTTGGTGTTGAAAAATAGTTTTTAACCCCCCCCCCCCTTTCTATAAAATTAAAATATAGGTGACGCGTAAAAAGAGACTATTTCATTCATTTACTTAAATGTTTGCTCCCCCAGTGGCACAGCGGTATGTCTGCGGACTTATAACGCTAGAAACCGGGTTTCGATACCCGTGGTGGGCAGAGCACAGATAGCCCATTGTGTAGCTTTGTGCATAATTACACACAAACAAACAAACTTAAATGTTTAGATTCAGCCAAGAAACTTCTCAACTTTAGCGCACAATATAGGAAATCGAACCCTGGATTTTATCGTAGTAAGCCCGAAAAGTTACCGCTGACCCACCGGGGGGAACCATTTTAGGTGTTTTCATTAAAAACAGAAACAAAAAATTTTTACTTTTTTTTTTTAATCTCTCGAACGTTTTTACCCCACTCGAAAAATGATAAAGAAAGAAACTGAAAAGTGATTAAAACTGGAATTAGCCCTTTTTTTGGGGTGCTTTAGGATTTAGATAGCAGCTGTTTTCCAGGCAACTGATGATAATGGTCTCAGTGTACATCTGTACTTCACAGATGGCCGATCTCGCTACGACGATCGATAAATTTTAGGAGAAAACTCTGCGACATTTTATTCTATGAACCGGAGCTGGGCCAAGAATGATCACTGGCTGTACTACTCAAACATGTTACATATATAGTTCTACAAACAAATATTACTTGTTGATAAGCGTAATGTTACCCGTATGTAAAAAATAATTACTTACTTATAAACATAATAAATATTAAGTTTCGATCAGAGAAAGCCGCCTACTTAGAAAGGACCTAAAATTTAACCTGGTAACGAATATAGCTAATTAAATAACACGTTTTTACTTGTAAAGATTAGAATGAGTTGGGTAGTCTCGATGTTAACGACATTTTCGGCCGTAATCCTAATAAATAGAGTGCAACCTAAGTTAAAAATCAAAAACAAAAGATAATTACTTACTTATTAAAATATTACCCAAAATAATTTCTCAATTATAATTCCCACACCAAAATAACGTCCTCCGTTGGCAAAGCGGTAAATTAGTGGGCTCATAACGCTAAAAATCGAGTTTCGGTACCCGCAGTGGGCAGAGCACAGATTGTCCATTGTGTAGTTTTGCTCTTAACAACAAAGCAAAATAACGTGTATTACCAGAAATAGAAACGAGAATATTTAAATATTTAAATCTAGTAAAAAACTTTTTAAATACAATCAATTTTCGCCCTGCCCCCAGTGGCACAGCAGTTTGTCTGCGGACTTACAACGCTAGAAACCGGTTTTCGATACCCATGGTGGGCAGAGCACAGATAGCCCATTGTGTAGCTTTGTCCTTAACTACAAACAAACATATATCACTTTTCGAAACACGTGCAGGTGACATTTGGTATGGATATTTTTCAATTCCTTATCTTGCTTTCTGGGCAAAGCAAACAACAGGATAAGTTGTGTAAAGCCTCTCTGTCCCACAAAGATAACACTCGAGGTCCTACTCAAGCCTTCTTTAGTTTTCTTGTTTATATTCATACAAAACTCTTCACGGGAACAGGTATTAAATTAAACAATACCCCCCAGTGGCACATTGCTATGTATGCGAACTTACAACGCTAGAAACCGGGTTTCGATACCCGTGGTGGGCCGAGCACAGATAGCCCATTGTGTGGCTTTGTGCTTAATTACAAACAAACAAATTAAATATCTTATCGAACTGTGGCTCAAACAACTCTCAGATTGATCACCTTTAGACAGCATCATCAAGAAAAAGATCCCCTAGCGGAGAACTAAAGTAAAACAAAGATACTTATGCCGTCTAAGCAGCACTCAATTCATTAACTTTAGACAACGTGATCAAGATCCTGAGAAGACAAAACAAGAGTGGAACACTAAAATCAAACAAGAATGTTCAACCAACGGTCAGTTTGATCACCTTTAGACAGCATCATCAAGAAAAAGATCCCCTAGCGGAGAACTAAAGTAAAACAAAGATACTTATGCCGTCTAAGCAGCACTCAATTTCATTAACTTTAGACAACGTGATCAAGATCCTGAGAAGACAAAAACCAGAGTGTAACACTAAAATCAAACAAGAATGTTCAACCAACGGTCAGTTTGATCACCTTTAGACAACTTGAATTAAATATCCAGATCATAGATGTGACATGCCGTCTACAGTTGCGAACCATTTCTACAAATGCTCATTTGATGCTACAAACTTTGGAACGTTTGTTAATAAGGCTTGTGATAATTTCAGACAAGTCGTACGTCGATGTGGCACACTTAAAATGATTTAATCAATGAGATAGCGGGGTAATACAGCTTGGAAATGAATCACGTGCGGACAAGCGTCTTCCCAAAATATCCAATACATATTCAATGGGATTCAAATACGGTAGGCACGTTAGTCAATCCTTTCTTTCGGTGGTCCCTTTTTCCAAAAATCCGTTGACCTCTGTAGAAATGCCGTTAGGTGAGGTCATGTCGTTACACACAAAGGTCAGTAAGCCATCACCAGGTGCGTAAAATTAGGACTTAATCTCGTTCCAGACACTTTCAAAATGTGTAGACCGACACGACGCGTATCTGGCTGCAATGTGAAGGACGATTCGTCTGTGAACAAGACATTCGCCCACGTGTCATGTGACCAACCCACATGTTCTTGAGAGTACTAAAGATAAGCTGTTTTGTGGAGATGGGGTCAAAGAAAGATATATCACTGATCATGTGACATAAAGGTCAACCTTACGAATCCTGCTTCTGATTGGTTACATCCTGACTTACCGTCCAGCTGCTCTTCTGAACTGTTGAAGCTGACCGGTTGCGTCGAGATCATAATGTCCAACCGTGGTCATCTAGTCCAGTATTATTAGTTTGGCCACTTTGTAAGAGTTGTGGTCACTCTGCATTGACCTATGTTTGATAGATTTCAATCTATTTCTCTCCGCATCATGGAGATGTCCAAGTGTCTTCTTTGGGGTCCTGGAATGTTTCAGTATCAAGCAGATTCTCACTTAACAGACTTCCGTTGTCCAAACTGTTGACTGAGAACACACTGTCCTTCACTTAACATGCACATAAGATCACCTTACTGGTCAGTAGGTGTCTTGTCAGAGTTAGAATATAAATAATTACACTTTCCTCTTCACTTATTATGAGCAGCAGTGTGTAAAGTTTGTTTGTTTGTTTTGAATTTCGCGCAAAGCTACACGAGGG
>NW_013675156.1:8728-18195 GCF_000517525.1 Limulus polyphemus | reverse complement strand
AAAGGCGAGCATGTTTGGTGTGACGGGGATTCGAACCCAGCTAATAAGATCTTCACAGAAAATTACAAAACTCGTCAAGCAAGACATCACAGATTAAATGTAACGTTTATTCCAGGAAAAGGCTTAACGTTTAGTGCCTTACGAGTCGCACTTCTAGTGTTCATAGTAATCGGGAAGACATGTTAGGCCTGACACAGACAGAGAATAGGTTGCTTTCACGATTCTTATTGATACATGACCATAAAATCGATTACTTTCAAAATACGCTCGCGTTCTCTTCACGAACAACGAAAAGTCATGTACGGACTTCTCTTCTGACTGTAACACACAGAGAATTAATTATTAAATGCTAGTTTGTTACACGCTCCGCGTGTTAAATATCGTTAGCTTTAGTTTACATGAAATAAATAATACATATATAGTTTTCTACTTATAAATAAATTTAAAATTTTCAATGTGATTGTCTCTCTCTTGCCCCGTGCCCTGGCAAGGCCTGGTGGTTCGGGCGCTCGACTCGCAATCTAGGGGTTGTGGGTTCGAATCCCCGTCACTGAACATGCTCACCCTTTCAGCCGTGTAAGCGTTATAATTTGACGGTCATTTTTCGTTGGTAGAAGAGTAGCTCAAGAGTTGGCGGAGGGTGGTGTTGACTAGCTGCCTTCCCTCTAGTCTATCACTGCTAAATTAGGGACGACTAGCGCAGATAGCCCTCGTGTAGCTTTGCGCGAAATTCAAAAACAAACAAACAAACAAAAACATAAGAATATTTTTTATCTTCGTGCTTCGTGTACTATGTATGTACTAAAATCATTTGATTACTGAAACATTATTTAGCAAAGAACTTAGAAAGAAAAAATGGTTATAAACAGGACTGAATGCTCGACATTTGCAGCATTATTATGTGGAATACTATATATATGAGAAGGGTATGTGTTTGAAATACATAAGTCCTTTAAATAATGCTGTTGTTGTGTTATGTAGTTGGACATGAACGAAACAAAAACATACTAAGCAGAATACGGAGTTGTTGCATTTAGATTAACGATGTGGAGTATCGAAAATGAATGAAGTTGTGTCAGTGACTGTTAGGACTAATTGTCGTATATTACATAACATGGAACCTCGTGCTTTGCATACGAAGCGTGTTTAAACTTAAGGCCTAACTGTCGATATTTAGGTGCTTGTTGGAATTTGTATTGAGATTTAATGGTATTAAGTTATCTACAAGACACAGAAAGATAAAAAATTAATGTGTTTACTTTCCTGTCTGTTTATATTACTGAATTAATTGTCTTTAAAGTTGATGTTATAAATGTTGCAGTTTTGTACTCGTAAAGAAGACATTAAACACCGTTCACTTTTGCACTCGTATAGACGTAGAAGTGTCAATGTACAATTAACCAATAAGAATATTGGATTTCCATGCGAGCTAGCACGCATACACATTCGGTAGTCGTACACTCATTGTTATTTTAATTACATAACTGTTAAAAATTAAATAACCATATCATGTTATCTTATACATATTCTTACGAGTTTGAATTTTCACGAATTGCTGCTTAAAGTTAAGAACTGTATTTCTATTAGTAGTACACAGGAAGTCAACAATCCAATGGGGGTGTCTTAATCACGATTTTATAATTGTGCTTTCAATCGCGATGATTTTTCGTTCTTACTGGGCCGGAAGTGGCTTAGAGGGTAGAATACTCGGACTGCAAATCCGAAAGTTCGTGGTTCGCGGCACGTTGTCTCGAAAACGCTCTCTGTATTTTGAGGCCGTTGATGCGTTATAAGAGTGACTGCCAACTCCCATTTTTAGGTCAAATAAGAGTAGCCCAGGTGCTATTGACTAAGTACCTTCCCTCAATTCAGTATTAGGGATGGTTATGTTAGATAACCTTTGTGTAGCTTTAAGCGGGACTATCCAAAAAGAAATCGCTCTTACTAGTTTATAACACAGTTTATAATCTTTACAAACACATCTCAAATTAAGAAATACTGCGATCCAAATCCAGCAGGGCTTTTAGTTACATTTTGTCTTTTTTTTTTAAGGGCGCGTCTTTTTGATTAAATATACATATGTAGAGGGTGAAGTATAGCTGAATAATTTTAATAAAAAAAAGTTACAAACTCGCTTCCTGAGAATCGTGAGGTTAAAAATAGACATATGTATTGATTTATAGGTAACAGGGCGTGCCTATCCTCGTGAACTACTTTCAGCACGTGCAGATCGATCAAAGACAGCACAGCTATTGTAAGATATTTCCAATCATCGTCTCTGTTTCTGGGAAGTGCTATACGCAGCACGTGAGTTTATATTTAAATCACGGAGGAATCTACGCGACCAATAGGAGCTGTAGTTATAAAGTTATTCATCTTACCTCTTACTATTTTCTTCAAGGATTTAAAAATTAAACATATATTTCGTTAGGATTACTCTTGTTTCATCTCAATATTGTTTTCCTCTTAGAACTATATTTCTTTCCTTCTGTATCTTTGTTATTATTACTTTTGTTTCTTTATGTTGCTTTACTTCTATTAGAATTACTTTGTTTCTTGCCCCCCCCCCCAGTGGCACAGCGGTATGTATGCGGACTAACAACGCTAGAATCCGGGTTTCGATACCCGTGGTGGGCAGAGCACAGATAGCCCATTGTGTAGCTTTGTGCTTAATTACAAACAAACATCATTACTCTAGCCCCCCAGTGGCACAGCAGTATGTCTGCGGACTTACAACGCTAGAATCCGGGTTTCGATACTCGTGGTGGGCAGAGCACAGATAGCCCATTGTGTAGCTTTGTGCTTAATTACAAACAAACAATCATTACTCTATGTTAATATTACGTACCTAATTATTCTATATTAGTATAAACAACAACAAAACAATGTACTCTAAAATCGAGCGCCACATTTCAAACGAAGGCTTCAATAGAACGATGCCTCTTTTTATCACAAAAACATTTTAATATAATTTCTTAGCTAAAGCAGTCTGGAAATGAATATAAGAAAGAGCGTGATTAATATGTAGATTGTAGAATAATCAGTACACTTTGATTACTAAGGTTTCATTTCGTAAGCTACGCCTGAACTGACCTACTAAAAGAACAAATGATAACTTTTCAAAATATCTGCGAAATTTCAACATGTAGTTTGAAACTTAAAGTAAACTAACAAAATGCTGAAAAAAAGTTTCTTATTACTTACAAAGCAAGAAAACCTACCGATCGTACATATTTTGTTTTGTTTATTTGTTGTTAAGCGCAGAGCTACACAATGGGCTTTATGTGCTACGCCCACCACGGGTATCAAAACCCGGTTTTTAGCATTACAAGTCTTCAGACTTCCCTCTCTGCCAGCGAGGTGCCCATTATTTTCACACTAACATACAGGAACCGCCAACAATTCTTGGTAATGCACGCGCAACAATGACTACGAAACTACTCAGATTAGCGACTCCTTTACCTCAAACACCATTGTTCGCAAAAACAAATTTTTATAATTCTTTTAAACACAATTAAAAATATTAAAAGATCACGTTTGCCCTGCTTCACTTGTTTCTTTTTGTTTTCTTTTCTCACAGTTTAGGAAACACTATTTTGACCTGTTTGTTTTAAAGAAAATTGTATTATCTTTCTCACAGTTAGTCTTAACTGCTAAACACTGTTATACGTTTCAAATATTACATTTTTTTACTAACGATTCATTTATACTTTCAAGATTCGAGAGAAACTGCGCGTCTCTGGTCGGTTTAGTGTTATTCTAAAAGTGAAACCACACACACGTAACATTATTATTAATAACTTTTTATTGAAATATTTTAACTGTATTATGAATAAATCTAACCAGCGTTAACCTGTGAAAGTAAGACAGTTGACATTTTAGGGTCCCCCTGTGAGACAGCGATAAGTTTACGAACTTACAACGCTAAAATCCGGAGTTCTATTCTCCGGGGCGGACACAGCAAATAACTCAATGAGGCTTTGCTCTAGAAGAAACGAATAATTTTTGGGTGGTTTTAGAATACTGATATTAATTATTGAAAATAAAAAGAACAAAAAGTATAATTTTGTCTTGAGTTTGAGGCTTGTTTTGTTATTGAGGTTTATTTTCGTTTTTTTTAAAGAAGATTGGCAAAAATGTTTGTGAATTTGATCGTAATAAAAAGTCATCTCATGTCCACATTTGTTTGGAATTAAATCTAGGTTTCTACCAAAGACAATATGTTACGTAATGCCAATATTATTTTAATAATACTCAGCGAGACATCGAGATAGAAATTCACATGATTAAGCAATATTATTATATACGCCTAATTTAAACTTTTATTAGGCAGGTGGTAGCACTGCCTGTGTAGGGATGGCTCGGATAGTAAGAATCCCTACTATCTTGTTTGCATTGTTTTTGAAGGATAAATATTAGCCATCCCTACATTTACTTCCTTTTTTGAAAAGTTTTTCTTTACTTTTAAGTTTTATATAGGTTTCGGTAGTGTGCTTAACATCAAACAGTTAAGCCTAACGAAGGGTAGAAGCCCACAATGTCGCCAAATAATTTAGACGCGTATCATAATTTTGTTTATTTACTGCAGATTTTGTTATACCTTAGAGAGAAAGAAAATGAAACAGTAAAGAAACATTTATACGTGCGAGCTTAAACTTTAGCCCTCTCAATTAGATCCAAAGGATGAACGTGCAATATAAGCCTTACGTCTTCAAATTCAAATGCATATTAATTGTGTTAGTTTTTATTATTGTACTAATTTTTTCGAACCATCAGAACTCATAACCACGTATTTATGATTCAGTTCATCACATAATATATTTTAACAAACAAAAGATATAAAGGCGAACGCTCAAGGCCTCTTACAAGTTACTGCATGCTGGGGCTATACTGTAAACAATAACTTTAATAAATACTTACACGTTTATACAGCTTCCACCAGGATGAAAAGAGCCTCGACCATTCCTTGTAGATGAGTTACTAGTGGCGAGTTCGTAGCGCGTGGCCTCTTGAGCCGAGTGACGGCGACGTTGGAGGCCGGCTCGCCTCAAGAAGGACATGGTAGAGCCCCAACATTTTGGCTGCCGCATGCTGTTACCAATAGACACTCTCAGTATCCCCTATTTTACAAGTCATAGTGGTCAACGAGCACTGAATTCCTACCCAGTTCTTTACCTGTGTCATATTAAGAGCGTGGTTTTATAATATTTTCAGCACGCTTGTCTGTTGCTATGGAAACAAAAGCTTTATAATATGTATATGTGGGTAATCCGTCCACACGTAGTTCGGACGTAGTGTCGCTGGCACTATACGCATGCGCTGAGTTTTAATGGTGATTTATTAATGATTTGTAAAAGTGCTAACCTTATAGTATTGTTATTTTATTTGAATCCGTAGAAGTGGTAATACCCAGTAACCTTGCAAGAGGAAACCGTTTCGATTTAAAAAATAAATAAATCAATTCGGTTTGAACGTCAATTTCTTGAAGTGTTACATTTTACACTCTGACCATAAATTAAAAGAACATTCTTATTGCATATCTTCTGTACCAAAGACTAAAAAAAATAAGGTCAAACATTCCAACTTACTGACAAAGAAAACGTTAACCTTCAACATACTGGTAAAAGCTATATTTATCTTTACTCCCTAACAGACAAAATATTGATCCATGGCTTAATGTCAAAAAAAAAACAAAAAACAATAAATTAAATTGTAACATAATATAAGTCTTTCTCTTTGCTTTGTCGACACGTTCTTACGATGAGGTCGCTTAGGAAACATTAATTGTAAACTACAATATAATACTAAAGTATTTTTGAGTCTTAGTCTTTCTGTCACTATTTCCAAATACGCAATAACAAATGTGAATATTTAAAGCGTCTCCCGGTAGGACAGCGGTAAGTTTTCTTATTTACAATGCTATAATCAGGGGTTTGATTCCCTTGGTGTATACGGCAGATGGTCCGATGTGGTTTTGTTATACGAAAACACACAACATTTAAAACTGTTAACGACTCACTTACATTTAACAAGAAAAGTCTTATTTCGTTGTGTGCGAAAAACCCAAATAGTTCGTTGTATTGTACGGCTCTAGCCAGGCCCTCTCAGAAGTTCAGAGAGGCCCGGACCACTTCTGTCTATCTTTTGAGGCCCTTGTGTATAATAACAAAGTATGATGACACTTGAACACAAAATAAAACAATCGTTATCCCAAAAGAAAAGTGAAACATAATTTGAATATATAATTTGCAGCTGTCAAGTTTTGGTCTGATTGGGAAACATCGTTTGAAATTTGGCCTAGGTCACTCAAGCGATCTTTCTTTATTGTGATTCTAATTAAATGTAAATTACCAAAAATAAGTTATTTTTCAGGCACTGAAAGAAAGAGAAATTTTTAAGGTCATTTCAAAATTAGGATACGGGGAAAACTATAAATATATTTATGTCTATAATCAAGCAAACTACAATTACTCAGTTCTTTATTCTAATTATCACGAGTACTTTAGCCATGGTAACCACTATAACACAGCTGTTATATTCTATGCTCAGATTAAAATAAGTTTATCGAGTTATTCCATACTTTTTGTGCATATTTAACATAAGCTTGGCAAGGGGGGGGGGGCAATTCTGCTCGAAATCGTCTGCTATCCAGGTCTTCGGAATGTTTATCGGCCAAACGTGAAGTTGGGCAAGTAAAATGATTGTTAGAAAATACTTCCAACTTTTCTCCCATAAAGAAACTGACAACTATTGCAACGTCGACAGATTTGGAGATGAAGAGATCAAACTCTGAAATAAGACAATCCAAAATTTGAATTAAAGCTTCACATCCAGCTTGTTCTCGGGATCTCGAAAAAAAAAAAGATCAGAGCGGTTCGAAGGACAACAGTTACGAAATCGTTTGGGTGCAAAAAATATTGAAAAATGTGTGGACCAAATGACACGGAAGACTAACCACACGTGTGACCCTTTAACAGAGACAAAAAAGGGTCACATGATACCGAGTTTAACTTGTTTAACGTAAACACATTTGGGAGGACTTAAAAATTGCTGACTCGTATATCTTGGTTAAAGTTAATTATTGTTTTTACAATCGATTTACTTAATATAATCTCTTACGAAAAACCCTCTACTTCTTTTAGCTATGATTCTATATTCATACTTTGAAAGAAATATTATGTATGTCAGATTTCTGGGCAACTCCAAAGACTATGTATGTGAGGAATTAAGTTCCAATCATTTACCTATAGATGGCGTAAAAATCCTTGTTATCGCGATTTCTTCGTAATGAAAACAACACAGTAAAGGTACGTAGCCTGAATTATAAAGCTCGTGAAAACTCTCAAACAAAAACACGTATTTTTTTTTATTTTGACTTTCTGCTAGAAAAATACTATAACCCTGGCGATATCAAAACTCAAATTGAGCTTTAATAAATCTGCTGCTTTTTTGTTTAATTTATTAAACTGCTGTGACACCACCTTGAAGAAAGAAAAGATACGAATGTTTTATTAAAGGCGATCTTTTTTAACGTTATTTCCAATCAACACAGACCATTTGTACTAGAATAATACTTTTATTGGACAATCTTTACAAGTGATTAAGCATTTTTTTACTAAGAATATATTTCTAAAGCTATTTTAGGCCTAAAACATTATAGAAGTATAGTATTGTAAACTATATTTTAAATGTTTTAATTTAAATATTTACTAGAGGGCGTAAATTTCATAGAAATGGGTAGTCAATATATTGTAAGCTATATTTTAATGTTATAATTTGTTCTCGTACCTGTCAATGAAATAACAGTTTTCCAACAATGAATAAAAGAATGAAATAACTCAGGAGTTGGTAGTTCTGTAAGATAATAAGTGAATTAGTCAGCGTTTTTCAACAATTGGGGAAATTCCTATTAAATATTATCACTGAATTAGGCTTACAATAGTTTGATAATTTCAGCTGAATTTTGAAAAGTTTTATATTTAAAGTTAGACTTATAGGTGAGCATGACTGTAGCTAACATTAAGGAAGAAATAAATTAATGTATTAATTTTACCAAGTAGTCCAAAAGAATCCGCTGAATGAAAGAACAGAATTAGAACAATAGAATATCAATACTTATTTCTTAGTATTGCATAGCAATAGCATTTTACAAAAATATTGAGATTTTCAATTTTCTTGGGTCCAGCATATGACAACAGTTTTAGATACGAGCATATTTACTAACAATTAATTGGATATTTATAGAGTTTTTGTTTGTAAATATTATTAGGTACTTTAAATTAGTGTAATTTTTTTTTATCTCTTAGCGATTTACTTGAAACATGTATTATAATGTGTTGAGAGATGCTTGTTAACGGAAAATGTTAGTTAATAAAAAAGACGAATGTCTAGTCCAACACACACATTGAATGCCAAGACACTGTATAGTTAACAACAGAATATGTATTTTACGTTTGTAATCTGTATATCTCAAACCTATAACAGTATTCATTTGCCAATTTTTTTATACAAATACCACTGAGAACTTGAAGCAACAAAAAATATATAAATGTGTTGCTATGGTATATCCAGATAAAATTGAATTTAGTTAAGAGCAATATGATACATCAGGAAAATAACACTAGAATTGACAGGATATTTATTACGATGTAATGCTAAATATTTGAATAACCGAGTTGAGTCGTGAGAATGAGTGAAATAAAGAGGCTGGACACAAAATGAATAGTCTTTATTAACACCATCCTCGACACAAAACAGTCACTTTTACTGGATCCTCTCAGCTTCTAACTTTTCAAGATCGTGTTTCAGACTGATTATCCCTCACTTCTTACTTCACAAATAACGTTGCATTTACCCAGAGTAACTAGTGCTATCCATATGACTGGTAATTATCGTTCAAACATAGGTGAGACCGTAACATCACCTGAACTATCACTGAAGGACACTACTGTTGACATCCTTGCACAACGTGTAGTATTGCAGCAATATCACCCACGGATAGAACAGGTAATATCTCCTCGAGAATAACCAAAGAACAAAACCAGCTAGAACTAGGTAAACTTAATGGCTTTCTGGAAATCGTGTTATGTGAAACCTGTTCTTATATAGAATAAAGAGTAAATTCAGAATAAAAACTGTAATAATACAAGAAGATAGAAACTCATTGAATATTTATATATCACATTCATATTATTTAGTTTATGGGGGACGACGAGACCGTCACATAATCAAATAACACGTCTAATCTATCAATTTAATATAATAAAGGTATATTTTTAAAACGAATGAAAAGACAAATAAAATGTTAAAAACTGAACTAAAACTGAAACTAGTCTTAGGCAGTAAATCCACACAGAGATATTCAAAATGAATATTAACCAAGTGTCTTTGTTTTGTTTTTGAATTTCGCGCAAAGCTACACGAGGGCTATCTGCGCTCGCCGTCCCTAATTTAGCAGTGTAAGACTA
>NW_013675156.1:4761-8002 GCF_000517525.1 Limulus polyphemus | reverse complement strand
AACCAGGTGTCCTATTAATTAAGAATGATTATTTTGTTTTATTTTCTCTATAATAGATGGCGCTTAATATCTATAGCTTCAAAATTTGCACCATAGTAAAAGGGGGTCAGCATACATTTCGAAATCGTTCGAACTCCGTAATACGCTCTACTCGAAGACTTGAAACAAAATTTTAAATGTGGAGTTAAAATAGAAGTATAATTTATAATACAAAAACAATTTAGAGAAAATAAAAAAATTGATGTGATTATGGGTCTCTAATTTTCTTTTTCCTTAAGAAATGACACTGCTTTTAATTAAATTAATTATAATTCATGTTATGATAAAACTGTGAAGTGTTAAAAATAAATAAAAAGGAACACTTAAATGCTCGGTTTGCAAACAGAAGATTTAAGCTAGTCAGTCTCCTCATAAGTATTATTTCTACTGCACTGGGTCACTACTTAGTTTGTTGCCTAGAATTGACTTACGTAAGTAGAATACAGTAAATTACAACAACGGGGTTCTTTGTTGATAGTTTATTCCAGACTTAATATGTATGTGTGTCAAGTAGTGTTTTATTTACAGTTATTGTCTTGAAGTAATATTCTTGCACCTAACAGATATAATCAGTAATAAAAAAAATGTAGTTACGTGTTAGATATTTTCCCTAGTAAATTTTAAATATCATTTGACTATTAAAAGATAACAGACTGTTACTCTTTTGTCCTCTCCTGTTGTAGTTTTGTTTTTCTTTAGTAATCCACTCTCATGGAGGGGGGGTATAAACAAACATATATCAGTTTTTCAACATAACTCATGACAATGTTGATACAAATTAATAAAAATAGTTAAGGTTGATTGCTTACATAAGATACACAGAAAATTAGTAACCATCACTAGTATTTTTGTATGTTTTGACTTGTACAATACTTGTCAATCTTAACATAATTATTAATCGCAAAAAACACTAACGAAGCATTCTTTGCAAGCTAAGCCAAAAACATAGGGGAAAAGAAACATCTTAGTGAAAAAAGGAAATGCTTACGTCACTATATGAGTCACTACCTTTCCCATGACAACACATGTGCGCGATATTTTGTTATCAGTCTACGAGCGATCCGTGCTTGTTGTAGTCATGGAGAGAGTCTTATCAGGAAATCGGTTATTGAAACGTTATATGCATTAATTGCATTTCATTTAAGTTTAAGAAGCTAAAATAATAGAGTGATAGAAATATATCATAATCAAACGAGGATATCCTTTTTCACTGAATTGTGTTTGGGACTTGTTTATTGACCAACGCTTGCTAAATTCTAGTTACCACGAGCAACTGGCGGCAAATTGAACGTTGAAATTCTGTGCTAAACGAAATATTTATTCTGTCTTCTCAAACTTAACCTACCTGTTTAGCGTTACCTGTGCTGATCTAAGAAAATTGGAAAATATATGATGAAATTAAGTTGCTAATCGTTCCACTCATAAAACTGTCCATAAGTTACACTATAGTGTTGGATTACCAGTGTAAATCAAAGAAACACGTTATTTTTGAAAATTGAAGAACAAGATGGTAAGGATGTTAATTATTTATAATTATATAGGCCTGTAGTCCAGGTTGTATTATTATTAATATTAGATGTAATTTACTTATTTAGTGTTTGTAGGCTGTAAATTAGATCTTATGTTTATATTAGAGACAGGTAGTAACTTAAGTATGTACTGAAATATCAAGAAAATATAAACTATGTGACAGTAACTTATATTTAAAAATAATATTACTCTGACTTAGTTATAATTGCAGATTATTGCATATAAAACAATTTAAATGTTGGAATAATTCAATAAATTATTGCTTCCAATGTTCCACTTATTTATTTGTTGCTAGGTTTTTACATTAGCCATATGAATTAACTTGAAAACATAACAAAGATATTAAATGTATAGTTTAGAAGTGTAATATATGATTAACAACTGCTGAAAGTGAAACTTAAGAAAATCAAGCTATTAATAAGCAACATCTCATCAGAAATTTTCTAAGTCATCTTTTAGATGCTTTATTTGAGTTATGGAATGATAAAATTGTCAGTTTAGAGGGGAATGTCAGAGGACATAATTATATAAATGTTAGAAACTGACTAAAAAATAATCTTACAAAGAAATATACTTGTTAACTACAATAATTTACCCAATTCCTTAGAGTTTTTGATTTAATAATTTTTATAATCAGTTTGTAAATGTACGCAAGAAATGTTTCAGGTAAGTGCTTGTGGTTCTGGGGGATTGATCAGAGAACTACAGATTCACTTCTCTCCCCCTGAGTATTTGAATGTTTTTAATTATATCTTAAAATGACTGTACATTACTAACTTTTCAAAATCTTCATTTTGTATGTCTGTTACCTGTCTAGCCTAACAACTCAAATGTTCCACAGGTTGTTTTTTTTTACCATTTTAATTATCTTAAAACCCAGTATTACTTATTCTTCATTGTAAACATGACCAAGTGCTTAGGCTTCAACATGCGTTAGTCCTAAGATCAGAAATATTTGTAATTTTTCAGTACAAGTCTCAATTTTAGAGTCTTGTAAAATTAAAGTCAACAACTACAAATTTAACAAACTATTATTATCTTACCTTAAAACATTTTTTTTTTGCTAATGCTACTAAAAATTAGTTTTATTTGCTTAGAAGTTTCGTAAAAAAATAAGTCAACTCGGTAGATTTACAGATAGTTTTCTTATATGATTATACTGTACTTCTATCTGTAAGTGTAAAGAGTCTCTACAGAAGATATACCTTCTGAATATCATTTTAAACTCCTTGGTTTTTGTTTTCTAGAAGTAACAATAATTTATGATCAGTATTTTACTTTAAAGCATATTTATCAGACTATATACGAACTGCTCTGTAGGAACGATGTCAGAATATTTTTATGTTTTGAATTATTTCCTTGCTGGGATTTCATCTTAAATTTGTGTGTATTACATCCAACTCAAACACGGAATATACATCGTACAACATTGTACAGCATTGAACAATCAAACTTGGTTCTAAGACTAATCTTTCTGAATCACAGAACTAAAACAACAAACTCTGAATCACTCCATATTATATTATGTGGTTGACTAATCATGTCCACTCCATATTACATTATGTGGTTGACTAATCATGTCCACTCCATATTACATTATGTGGTTGACTAATCATGTCCACTCCATATTACATTATGTGGTTGACTAATCATGTCCACTCCATATTACATT
>NW_013675156.1:0-3761 GCF_000517525.1 Limulus polyphemus | reverse complement strand
ATATTACATTATGTGGTTGACTAATCATGTCCACTCCATATTACATTATTTGGTTGACTAATCATGTTCACTCCATATTCCAGATACATCAGCAACTGGTGTAAGTTAAACATTTTAACTTTGACCATGTTTTTTAATTTTTAACGATGCATATTCTCGGTTTTTCCAATGTAAATCTAGGTTCTGATGGAAGTTATTTTGAAAGGGGAAGGAAGCTGTTGCTTTATTATTTTACAATGTTTTCAATATTTTATATCTTTAGTTTAGAACAGTATTTTTCCATTTGACTAAAAGGTTTATAACTTGCAATAAGTCTTCCTCTCGAGAAACATTTTAGTACAGTTTAAATCAACTGTTAAGCAATAATATGTGTACCATTGTTCAGGTATTTTGGAGGACCTTTAAAAACCTGTTAAATATTGTAATGTTTGGGATACATTTTCAACTTAAGCATCAGTGTTTATAAATTATTTTGGTATATCTTGATGAATACAGAATAATCAACCAACGTTTCTTAGGGTAATGTCTCATGGTTGCTCAAGTTAACAGAACATTTTACACCATTTGCTAACTTGTTTTTCTGAGAAGCCTCTGTGTTTTATCCATATATGTCCTACCCAGGTTGGAAACTAGCTTGCTTCAACATCATCACTGTCAGGTTGTAAATATCCAATTTTAACATTTTTATAACTGGGTTAGCAACTTGTCAGTTCTTCATTCTTAGATTGGTAACAAGCCAGTTTCAACATATTTTAAAGTACTAGAAATAAAACTTCCTTAAATTTATCTTTTTAAAGTCTACATCATTCCATATATAGTGTTTATAATGTTATGTCTCTGGTGTTCAACAAGTAGTTGTTCTCTATATATATGACACTCTGACATCATGTCGCGATTAGCTAATGGAAACCCAGGCCAGTTCCGATAATGCAAGGTTTCGATAATCAGTAAAGCGTTATGCTTTCGAGAAATAAAGCCTTAGATCAGTTGCCATAAAATTTTAACTTATATATCAGTAATTACAAGCACAAAGGAGGTCTGCTATGAACTACAAAAGGAGACATTATAAGTAATGTATATAAACTATATATATTATAAGTAATAGTGGAAGATCAAAGGTGATTATTTGTGTGTGTGTTAATAAATTTAAATATAAATAAGGAAAACAATTATTTATAAAAAAATAACCATTATAGATTACAAGCTCATTAAAATGAAGGAAAATTTCATATTATTTTATGATACTGAAAATGTGTTGTAAATAAGCAAACTTGATGACGTAACACAACGAAGTGTGTAACAACAAAGTTGATTGGACCAATGTCTGCAGCTTCGATGACGTAACACAACGAAGTGTGTAACAACAAATTTGATTGGACCAATGTCTGCAGCTTCGATGACGTAACACAATGAACTGTGTAACAACAAAGTTGATTGGACCAATGTCTGCAACTTCGATGACGTAACACAACGAACTGTGTAACAACAAAGTTGATTGGACCAATGCTTGCAGCTCTGTTAAGTCAGAATCAGTAACGAAGTTTGTCCCTTTTGATCTACATAATTATAATTATACGAATTTATGAATGAATATAAAGAAGAATGTAATAATATGTCAAACAAACTTTATATCTACTTTATCCACTGCCAACGAGACCTCTCGCTAATGTCAGAGTTTATCAGGCTGGTTGGGATACGACAAACGTAGAAGTATGTATATTATCAGTTACCTACAACAACCGTTTCGGTGTAAACTAGATTAAGTTGATGAACTATGATTTTTATCAGTTATATCTAAATCGTTACACATCAAAATTCGGTTTATGATTTTAATTAACATAAAATTATTTAGTTCACATGAATTAACCAATAAGTTAAGCCTTTTTTTATTATTATCAAGTAACCACAGCGTTTGGTCCAAGTATTAAAACCGTTGGGGGTCACTTATTGGTAAAAGTCAATATTTAATTTGCATATATTTTTTTAAATGAAAAAAAAAAAACACCGAAAATACTCTCTGCTTTAAAAAAATGTGTAATTGTTTACTATTTGAAATAAAACTGGGTTATGCCTTCCTGCCTGGATTAAACACTGAATGTGAGTAAACGAACCTTTACTATCTATTAAATCGTCGCTAAAGCAACGATGAACTCTAGGTCTCAGGTCTGTAAGCTAACTAAACGTCATTTATCAGGCATTAATCAAATACACAATGTTTGAGAGAGTGTACTTTGCATAATTAAAAAAATGTATATAAAAATCTTTATCAACATTCGAAACATCCACATGTAAATACAAAACTACGAGCTTCGAAATAAACACGCCAATAATCAATACAGTGGTGCTATGACAATTTAAGAATATATTTAGTTTGCACAATAATCAAGTTATTTAAAGTATGCCCCCCACACACCGTTATTCGATTTGATGGAATTTGCCTTATATTCATTTACTGTGTTCAAACGTTTCGCCTTATATTCATTTACTGTGTTCAAACGTTTCGCCTTATATTCATTTACTGCGTTCAAACGTTTCGCCTTATATTCATTTACTGTGTTCAAACGTTTCGCCTTATATTCATTTACTGCGTTCAAACGTTTCGCCTTATATTCATTTACTGTGTTCAGACGTTTCGTGTGTTTTTATTTGCGTTTTTTAATTAGCTTTAAAAGACATACATGAGGTCGTGTTTTGATACCTTTTTTTGTAATATATTAAATATCGTGTATTTATACATGTGTGTTGAATAAAAAAAAACATATTTAAAATCACTTTAAAACTAAACGTTTCCACAATAAAAACTGGGTCATAGAAGGCCATTTCTGAGCCTGTGCTATATTTGTGTCATCTCAGCCTGAACGTCATAGTCCACAACATTTCGAGGGCAGTCTGTCGATAGGGGGCGAACAGGACGTTTGGAGATTGATAGGTGATTGTTCAGCGTGCGTGTGATAGGCCAATTATCCGTCAGCTGATGGATTGGTCTTCGAGCACGAGTTGTATACACGTACTTACGTTAATCTGTTATCTATCAGAGTTTAAATGTTAAAATTATATGCTAAGCCTATGGGAGTGCAATATGCAAATATAACATACTCGACTCTTTTTTTTTGAAAATAGTGTATACTACATTTCTACAAAACTTATGAATATTTCTAAGTTCTAATTTTGG
Source organism: Limulus polyphemus (assembly GCF_000517525.1). Taxonomy (NCBI): domain Eukaryota; kingdom Metazoa; phylum Arthropoda; class Merostomata; order Xiphosura; family Limulidae; genus Limulus; species Limulus polyphemus. The sequence goes on along the minus strand of NW_013675156.1, from coordinate 589 downwards.
AACATGATAAATCCGGTTGAGGTCATGCGTACAGTTTTAGCGTGAGCTGTTACTTTTTATAGTTTGACCGCTCAATAAATTTACTGTTTAATGGGACAGTGACATTGTGATCTTATTGAGGGGTTTCTGCTACTGATGACCCATTTTCTGCAGAGTTTGTTTGTTGGATTTCGTGCTAGCCGTCCCTAATTAAGTGATAAGCTTGAGGAAAAGCAATTAGTCAACATCACCCACCGCCAACCTTGGCCTACTTTTGTCAGATTGAATAATGGGAGTTCACCGTTGCTCTTATAACGCGTCCACGACCCCAATGTGCGGAGTAAAATTTGTATTTATTTTTAGCGGTAACGGGACGCGAACATTGGAACCTCAGCTTCACAAGGTCACGCTGAGAGAGAATATGCATTGTGAATGCAGTTTTGGCTATCTGAGATCAGATTCTTTTTGATTTTGGAGGGAGGATAGTTCGTTTTCCCGATTGGTCAGCTACAAAGATTCACGTGTTCTTGTGTCACCCCATTTTCACCTGCCAGTAACATTTTAGGTCGTCAAGAAATTAATGTCGTGTTTTGGAACACTTTCATTACTC
>NW_013675155.1:14517-21205 GCF_000517525.1 Limulus polyphemus | reverse complement strand
TTTACTGGCTGCCTATCCAGTCGTATCAAAATACTTGCCGTCTGTCACAAAAACATCAAGACTAACTCGTTTCATTTCCAAGATTAAAAACATGTCAGTAAAATGCTTCCATTTTTTGTATATTAAAAATATAATTTTGCATAATTTACACATTTATTCACTTTTTTAACTTACACAGTGTTAGAAGTATCATTTTGCGTATTATGTACCACCTTTTCGTGTATTCGTTTTCATCGTTTGTAATCTTGAGCACATGATCGAATAAACGTGAAATGAACTAGATATAACTAAGCAGATAACTATGCATGATTTTTGGTTAAACCGTCCATTTCTGGAATGATTATTAAAAATCAATTAACTCCATAAATTCGATGGCTGATCGAAACAAATCCTTCCTCTCAGTCAGTTTTACCAGCTTTGGAAGGTTAAAATGATCACGTTACACCCCTAGGCCTAGCCTTGAAGTAACCTATTTTAAACACTTCCTGCCAGTTGTTCTTACATGCTTTAATTATGTAGTCACATCGCGATAAAAGACGATATTTCGTAATTATTATGGATCTTTTCTGTTTCATGCACCGCGTTCAAGTAGAAAAGAATATATATTTGTGAATGTAGTTTTTAATGCTGATTTCAGAAATATAAATTAAAATTTGGAGAAATGAAAAGAAATATTTTTTTTTTATTTTGCTTACGAAACAAAGGAAGTACTTTTATCATTACATATATACCTACGTATTTAAAAGAATTGCAAAACATCAAGACAATACAAAGTATCTATTGGAAATGTAACAAATTCAATGTGAAGATTCAGAAATATTCTTAAATATTTGCTTGAATAGATTTTCATGCCTACGACGCCAAACGAACTTGTTACATTGATTGTTACGTCTCTTAACCACATTCCAAGTACAATTTGCTGTAGATTTCAGAAATAGAAATTAAAATTTGGAGAATTTTTAAAGTGAAATAAATAGGAAAATATTTTGATTTTTAAAGAATTTTTTTAAATTACATTTATTTTTAATTTAACTAAACAGGTAATTATTTACTAATTAGTCTAACTTGATTTAACCTCACATAAACTGGCCTAACTAAGCAATATAAAAAAAATATTTATTTTCATTTCTCCAAATTTTAATTTATATTTCTGAAATCAGCATTAAAAACTACATTAAAAAATATATATTCTTTTCTATTTGAACGCGGTGCATAATATAGAAAAGATCCATTATTATAATTTTTTTGAATTATTACCAGGGTGATAACCGACTGGCAAATTAAAGAAAAATACTTGTAACCTGACGTGAAAGGGCTGATCAAAAGTAGCTGGATTTTGTCCTTTTTTGTTTTTAATTACAAAACAAAATACCTGAACACGCCATCGTGTTTACATACATCTAAAAGTCCAACTTCACCAGGAGGAAGTCGGATAGTTTTATTAAACTATTGTCAAAAATTGAATAAAGGCTTAGGTTTCTAACGTACCGAATTTCATTATGTGCTTGGAAATACTTTATTATATATTTTTTCGCATCATGTTTGATTGTACGAGCAGTTTACAATAATTATTTTTGCTACTTATTTTGCAATCCAGAAGAAAGACGCTGAATACAAATACTGTCCTTGAAATGACCTTTAATTATTTGCTCTAATAACTATTAATATACCACGCAAGTCATGAATAATTTCGGTTCCAGGTACAGGATAAATTCCATGATAAAGTATTTGTGACTAAAATGCCTGAAAAATGTTTTTTTATCCATCACATAACCTCAACTTCTGAGAAGAGTATTACAACATTCCTGAAATTTGATGATGCATGGCTTCGTGGAGTTTAATATTTCAGTGGTTTCAACCTTGGCAACAAAACTACTTTGTGGTTCCTTTTGGTATGTTAATTTAACTATTTCGGTTTTTATCGTTATATCTCTTCCGTATAGCAATAACAATGCTTTAATAAAATGATTTGCAACTGAAGGCTCCTTCCTTATCCTACTTTGTACAATCATTCCTACTTCTTCCGAGACTAAATAAAATCGCATTTCGTCATTAAGATTCGAGTCTTTCACTGAAAAACATTCTTCGTTAAAGTCAAGTTTCCTAGGGTAAAATGTCGATATTTTTAATTGCTTTTGTTTGTCCACAAAGTGATGGAAGTGCGAGTGTTGGAAATCTTCCGAAATAATTCATTAAGCTCATATTCTCATTAACCTATAACGCGTATACAACACTCTCTGAAAATTCCTTATCATCTATGAAATTCATGCAAGTATTTCAATTTTCTAGTGTGTGGGCAAGAATATATATTGTTACGACAGCGGAAGTCACGTGACTCTGGTAACACGTAATGAGTTCTAGAAAGATTGGGGAACATCACGAATAATCCAGTATTTGCTAGGCGCCCTCTATTCTTATATATAAATGCGCCAGACATTATTCGGAATTGAATAGCGGACAGAGAGATTGAAGATATAGACGGACAATTGAGTCAAGCGCGGTGGTAAGAAAAGTGCGTGAATCGTTCGTTGAAAATTATAGCGTGTGTTTAAGTGACTGTGGAAATTAAGTGTACTGCAAAGTTGTATTGAGAAAGAATAAACTAGTTTTATTAAAGAAAGGACTTGTATCGCTGAAGTTTTTCGGAAGGAATTTTTATGGAAAATTAACAAACGACCAGAGACGTAACAATATAAATTACATTTATAGTAGTGTGACTGTTAAAGAGGTTACTAGGAGTTGCTAGGGGGGAGGTAGCCCTTTAGTTTAGCTAGTGGAGCATTTACAAGGTGATGGCTCGATATTGATATGAAGAAATACAATAAATTAGATTACAACAAATTCAAAGTTAAATATTACGTCTTGTCTATTAAACCTTCTTTCTCTTTCAAATCCAGAGAAACAAAGGTGGTAGCTTCGTCGAGCTGAAATAGAAATACTATTGTTTGAGGATCATTCATATAAGTGGAAATTATAATACTGTCGCGTCAGCGAAGTCACATGACTAGTGTGACGCCACGTTTCTAGAACTATCCTGTACCTTGGCGAATGCTCTAGCACTTACTAGATATAGGGTAGTCTGGTATATAAAAGAGGGTGACAACGTGACGGGACAATAATGTGTGTGCAGGTAGTGAGTAATTGAACTGCAGTCAGAGAGTATTATTGAGCACGTTCGTTGTTATAGCGTTTGTTTTAGCGCGATTGTTGAACTCAAGTGTATCGTAAAGTTATATTCGGAAAGAATAAAAAAGTTTTATTAAGTAAGGACTTGTGTCGCTAAAGTTTCGTCGGAACGAAGTTACGGAAAGTTAATTAACAAACGGAGACGTAACAATACATTCATCTTAAAGCTTTTCACTCGGATGTTTCACTAGTACCTGACAAGGGCAATTTTATCGATTCTTTTACCAGTTTTTTTTTTTTTTAAGTATTCATAACGGGCAGGCGACTGAAAAAACTGATACCAATATACCCCCCCCCCCCAGTTGGTCTAACATGGTTATGTTTATGGAGAATTAATTTACTTCCATCCCTTAAATGTTTATGCTTAATTTAAGCATACGTTTCTTATATTACTATTATCAACATACTATTAATCGTAATATTTCAATAGCTGGCTGTGGCCTTAAGAGAATTTAGTTGAAGTAAGATTTGAACGATGAAGTTGGTTGAATTCCTGTAAAACATCTTACACAGAAATAGAATAAAAACTAGACAGTTTTCTATTTGGAAAATATAATCATATAATTTGTTACTTTGACGAACTTTAGAAAAAAAAATTGGGTCAGACGTTTTGTTTTTAGTTTATAGAACCATTACCGGATTTACACTGCACATACATTTGATTTTTAAAATTAAAGTACTAGCTTAATTATTCTGTTTTGGCAACAAAATCCTACCCCTGACAAAGTGGCCATTTGTATGAAAAGAAAAAAAAAAAGAGAACAAGTTGTTCAGTTTAGAAACCTGTCAATTGTACTTACACATTCAGGTAACTCAGAACGAAACGGCTGGCTATTTTCCTAAACTGCGAAAGGGTGACTTAGTGTGTAACGACAGTAAAGACGAAGATATAAAATAACTTTAAAGGAGTTACACTTACTGAGTAGTACTTTACCAGCCGAGAGTTTAGTGTAAAATAAGTAAAAACAACGAAAGGAAAGGAGCGACAATACTTTTCTGCTGAGAATTTGTGTAGTTGCAAAGTTCTTTAGAAGTAAAAATACGGAAATTTTACGGAACATATATTTAAAATGGAACAAGCTAGGTTTCTCGGATAAAATCTCAATTTTTCTGGACAAATTAATATAAAACAATACTGTCCCGTAAAATGGTCACATTACCCTAACATGACACCCAGTTCTCTTCGTATATCGATATAGTGGGTTCAGAAGATTAAGCAAAAAAACTCAAAAAATTTTCTATGGGAGTCAGGAAACAATGTTAATAAAGGTCACTAGCCTAAGACAATAACAGATGGACGTTACTAACCCGCGCTAGAGTAGATCGTGTGCGCAGTCTCCCGAATCGTACATCCGCGTGACAGGCTCATTGCACAAGGAACAACCCCCTTGGCAAACAACCTCGTTATACACAGGTATCGAAAAATTATAACCGACAAAAACAACAGAAAAAGCTGAAAATTGTGTCAGTTTTATAATTATTTCACATGCCATCAAACTATCGGTGTGTGAATTAAGTTTCAATAGAGATATGCTGAGCGAGGCTCTTGTGTGAACCAGCAAATAAATCGTGGTAATTACTTTAAACAGAGTATAACGTATCTAACTGATTATTGTCTAATTACCGACTAACGGGGTACCATCTACTTCCTAAAACCCCTCCAAAACAAGTTTATACAGTTGTTAATTTTTACAAGTTGTTTTTTCACGTTAATTCCCAAGTATTTAAACCAATCTGAGGCCTCTCTGCACTAGATGTAATACTATTTGTCCGGCCTTCTTTAATAAAAACATCCAACTGCACGGTGTTGACAAAACAAGCTTTGAAACATTATGAATGATATTAGCGTTGTCACAGTGGATTCTCAGTAAATTACGGTTCATTATTCTACATCACATTGTCAAAAAATCATGTCAACAACACAGACTGAAAAAAAAACGTTTTCTAGAACACCTTAATTATATATATTTTGTCGCTAGCTCATTTCATCATCGTGCAAAATTTTAGATACATAGAAAAGTTAACGAGATCAATGTAGATTATTTTTAACAGTTTACAAACTAGCTTAAAAACAATATGAAGGATTTATTATACTAAAATATGAACTTTCACTCTGTTGTAAACACTTTAGGAAATTTTATATTACACATCAAGAGCGAGATTTTGAAGGGAAATAGGTGTGTAACATAACCTTTCTGAGGTCACTAGTTATGTTGATTAACCATTAAATGTTTATTTAAATACAAGTTAATTATCCCCCCCCCCACCAAACACACTCACAAATTGTCGACCCAAATCCCGTGAGTAAGGACTAATAAAATCCACCATGTAAATCAGAGGTATGTACAAGTACAGTTATAATAGTACTTTATTTATTATGTCTTCGCAGAGAGATATACTGTTTTTCTATTGTTTCTTTCTTCTGATTCCAAACACTTTTCAATCGACTGCCATTTCTTCATTATTAGGCGGATTGGCTTGGAACATGGTAGAGTTATGCCTTGGTCAAATACGCCCAGACACTTTTATTATTATTTTTTCATTTAGTCTTGTTTAAGGATTTAATAAGGTAAGAGGTCACACAGTCCAAAAATGTTTATTTTGGGCTTCTGTGTGGTCATATTTATAGCAACCAAGGTACAAATTGGCACAAAAATCTTCATGCACCCAACATAAAAAAAAAAAAACTGGATTAATCCATTTCGAGTCTTTTTAAGGAAGTTAGATCTCACAAAAAGATATAATTTGGCTGGTTTTTGGTCAATTACTCTTTGCAGGTCCCAAACAGAGATATAGACAATTTCGGAATTTTTGTCTTTTGCTCAGTTTTTCAACGAGGAAAGCACAGTTTGGGGTTTCGTTAACTATTCACGTGTATGTCAATCATCTTATATGGGATATGGTACAAATATACCTTCTTGTAGATACCAAGATACTAAAGCTTGCAACGGTTGTTATTCCAACAAGAAGCATGAGCCGTAAATGTAACAACAAAACATAAAGAAGTGACCCGATTTTACATCGTGAATATACACTAGCCAATTACAATCGACGTACATGTTCTCAGAAAAAGAAAAAAATGTACAAACTATCATCTACTAGTGATAAAGTTGCTGCATTTTATTATAATTTTTTTTTTCTTTCGGCATCTATAGTCATGCATATTTATTTTATATACTGGCATTTCCAATCAACACCTAGATTTTATCCCACCATCTTATGCCCTGCTCTACACCCTGTCCTAAGGATATGAAGCTCAAATGGGTTAATGACCTTCACTCAGTCGGGAGTGGGTCAATTCGGCCCTACGATACAGGTAGGCAACGTTTTATACATGTCAGTGAACCTTAAATCATGTTCGAATAAGTAGCGTGTGCTTGTTTTGTAATAAGACAGTGCAGTTTAAAACAATAAGATGGATACATTTCTTTGTCAACAAATAAATTAGTTTGTTTTGTTTGTTTGTTTGTTTGTTTTTAATTTCGCGCAAAGCTACACGAGG
>NW_013675155.1:11938-14496 GCF_000517525.1 Limulus polyphemus | reverse complement strand
ACATTATAACGCCCCCACGGCTGAAAGGGCGAGCATGTTTGGTGTGACGGGGATTCGAACACGCGACCCTCAGATCGCGAGTCGAGCGCCCTAACCACCTAAATAAATTAGTAATAAGAGTACCAGAACTGTGATGAAATTAATTCTAAAAGAGAAACAAACGGAAACAGCCACTAGGAGTAATGTATTTTAAGCGTAATGGATAGTTTTTAAATAGATGAATTGCTAATTTTGATCACAAATTAAGTATAATCAGTTGCCCTATTCAATGAAAATACAAGAAATCCAGTAAACAAGCACTTTTGGAATATTGAGTTTCCTAGTTTAAGTAAATCTAGAAAACGCTTCATGAATACAAACGTTCCTTCGTTGTCGTGTTCTTTTAATTATCAGGTGAAAGTAATACAACGTCCAGTCCACGTAACGATAATAAATTACTTTATTCCCCTCTTAACGTTTTTACAAACTTGAACACTGTAGTAAATTGCTGTAAGCCTACGTCACAAATGATATTACTTTAGCAAAACAAATCAACTTACTTGTACAAAGTAACCATGATAGCTAACACACAAGCTGGTTCACTTGTTATCTTGAAAAAATCTCTATCTTCAAATAACTCTACACTTCCTTAACTATATCCTTGACTATTTTTCAATTCACTTTCCAACTAAGCTGTTGATGCTTCCTGGAACGTAGTATCTAGATTGTATATGTATTCTATATATTTCTACGACTTTCTTGATCTTAACTTCATGTACCCCTAGTTAACATCTAAATGAAACAAATTACAGTATTATAAATATAACTTATAACACTGCCCTTTTCCTGGATTGTTAAGTCATATGAAAAATCCTATTATAAAAATGAAACACTACACCAAACTACCCGTTTACCAAGTCTTTTTGGTGGTCTTCTCTTCCAAGACCCATGATATATGTATGGGATGACATCTTGTCCCTTTTTGTCACTGGCCATTCTGCCACTAGGGGAGCTCTTCCTGGATAAGTGGTCGGGTAAATCCACTGGTGACTACAACCTTGATAATCCTCTGGAAGTAGTTTGGACAGGAACTCCAGCTCCTCCACAGGTTGAGATGCGATTGAAAGGTCTTCTCTGGAGTTATCCAATTGGTCGTTCTCTTATTTACATACTTCCAAAAACCATCACGGTGGATGATCTTTGGCTTCGACTGCTTTTCCTTTGAACAATTGCTTAGCTTTGGAATTTATCATCATTTTTGACTTCATTAATTTTGTCATTAGAATCTTACTGTAATTCTTTAATGTTGCCATTACAGCTTTTCCATACTTCTTTAATCTTATTGTTGTAATCTCTCTGTACATCTCCAATAATTTCGTCGAAGCTGTCTTCAAATTTATTTTTCACTTTAATTCATCTTTAAATAGTAGGTTCTTAATTTATCTCATAAATTCCTGCCACATTTTTCTTGTCATTTGCCATGGGGCATTATAATGTGATGGATATTTCCATTATTCGTTGGTAAAAAAAGTATCCTAAGAGTTGGTGGTGGGTGGTATTGAATATTTACCTTCCTTCTAATATATCACTGCTAAATTAGGGTCGGCTTACGTAGATAGCCCTCGAGTAACTTTGAGCGAAATTCAGAACAAAACAATCCTTGTATTTTTTTATTTTTTATCTCTTTATTTCTTATCTTTTTTTTTTAATTTTCTACCTTTTTCTAATTTTTGTCTTTTTCATTTTGCTCTTTAAAAGTTCTGCTCTTTCTGTTTGTTCCTCTTTTAATTTAGACCAAAAAGCTCAATTTTTGTTTCGTCTGACCACAAAACCTTCTGTCACATGTCTGCAGTATCATTTACATACTTTGTCGCAAACTCCATACGAGATTTAAGATGTTTTTTTTTTCAGTAATGGCTTCTTTTTTGCCATTCGCCTATACAGCCCAGCTTTGTGTAGGGATCGGGATATTTTCAATGTAGGAATACTGACTCCCATCTCAGACATGGAACTATGCAAATCTTTCAAAGTCACTGTTGGTTCCACAGTGGCATCCCTAACCAGTTTCCTGTTTGCCTGGCTGCTTAGTTTGGAAGGGCAGCCTGATCTGGATTGTGACTCGGTGGTATGAAGCATATTCCACTTCTTAATGATGGACTTCCCCGTACTCAAAGGAATAATTAGCAACTTTGAAATTTTCTTATAACCTTCTCCTGATCTGTGCTTCACTTTATCCCTGTCTTGTTTGGAAAGCTCCTTGGTCTTCATGGTTGGTTTGTCATATCACTATATGAGTTGTGGCTTGAACAGATGCATTTAATCTGGAGTCAAGTTAAACCACTTTGATTACACACAGACAGAGACCATTACACTAATTTTGTGACCTTTCAAACTAATCTCTTGCACCTGAACTGATTTACGGTTGCCGTAACAAAGGAGTTGAATACTTATGCAATTGAGAATATTGTAATTTTCTTTGAAAATCTAACCTACTTACATAATATCAGTGTTTTTAGCTTTCTCAGTTTGGAGTAGATTATGTAGATTCTAAATATAAAGTCCCATTTGAAAGTTTCATG
>NW_013675155.1:1081-11808 GCF_000517525.1 Limulus polyphemus | reverse complement strand
AATGTGGAAACTTTGCAGGGGGGAGAGTATTTTTGAAAGGCACTGTAAATTACAAATTGCTCAGAATATAATGTTCGTATCAAAGACCGTACTACTTTTATAGGTGGTTGTTTTTCTAGTTTGACTAAATTAGTAACATTCGTAATTTCTTATGACTTCTTGTCAAATCGACTTTTTTCCTTTTTTCTGTACATTAAGAAAATTTTAAATAAAGGCTATCCCATATCATGACATCTGATGCTCCTTAATTTAAGTATTCACCTAGCTGTAAAGTACTGCCATAAGTGATTTATTTTGTCAAGTTTAAAATTCTATAAATAACTTATCGTATAAACATTGTATTGGCGACTACAGTGATGGGTGTGATAAAAGCTCCAACAAATTTTCGTTCCAGCTACTCACTCATTACTGACTAACTGAGTGAGGGTGGTTTGTTTTGAATTTCGCACAAAACAATTCGAGGGCTGACATGACGGTGTAAAAGGTCTGAAGTGCCTGGACCACTTGAAGTGCCTAAAACACAGCCAATGTTTATTACTAATGTAGTTTGTTATGCTGCATGAAACCCACACTAAAATGTTTCCATCCATAAAACTCGACTTATTTTAGCCACCCACTATTTAATTAGAAAAACAAAGCTGTAAGAGATGGGAGGAGGGGTAGAGAGAGGACAAATGGGATGGAATGGTGGTATAGTGGATAAAAGAATAAGAGTGGGTACATGATAGATAGAATGGAGAATGCATAACTACAGAAAGATGAACTGGGTTTATGAATAGATAGAAAGGGTATTTTGAGGTTTTCATGTGTGGGTTAGTAATTCTCCCACTTTACTACTTGTTTATCGAATCGACACTAATCAATATATGAGCTCGTGCATTACTCATTCTTTCTCTCCTCCATTTACCTCATAATCTTTTATCCACCCACTCTACCACAATTAAAACAATTAATCTTCCATCCCACACATTTCACCCTCCCACAACCATTCAGATTACATTAATCCCTTCATCTAGACATCCATCTATTGCACCTGTCATTCCGTTCATCTACCCACTTACGCGCATCCATTCAACCACTTACCTACCCACCTGAAAAAAGAAGTCACAACTGAAAATACCTTTCTTAGGAAAATCTTCTTTTTAGGCTTATTCAATTAATTAATGTGAAATTTTAAGTTGTCTCAATAATAGAATAATTTTATTATATTCGAAAAATAATTTTCAGTTTTGATATACTATTTGTTTTACTATTTGTAAAAAAAACCATTATATGCCAATAAATATTCATTCTAATGTATGTATTTTGAGAAAATTTAAAATTCTGAAAGAACATTATTTTTGTTAACTTTGTGAACATGTAATATAAATCATAAAAGGTTAATTTTCAAAAAATATTTCATAAATATTTTGGCGCCATTTTCAATAGATAGAGATAAGAAGACAGAAGTAACAGCAATAGGGTAAAGTTAGTTGGAATTATACAAACAGTAAAAACTATGATTAGGAATTACAAAAAGAAAAACAAAGTAAGTAAGAAGAAGCTTTTGTATTAAATTTTAAAGATTATGTAAACAAACAACTTTTTTTGTAATTACAGAAGAAAGTCTAATTAAAATAAAGGTTTAATCAAAAGAAAAACGATAAAGGAATAGGGAAGAAAGGAAAGTATATTTCATAATCCTAAACTATTTTATTTTTATGCTTATTTTGATGTTTTTAATGTATATAAGAATTGTATTTTATGTTTGTGAATTTTTAAAAGTATATATTTAAGTCAGGTTATTTATGTTTAGTTGAAAAGTGGCATTTGAAAGTTTTATCATAGATTCTCTGTAAAATTACATCCTGAAGATTGACCTTTGAAGCCACGAAACAGGTAGAAATTAATAAAAAGGGGAAAACAGAATAGTTCAAGGATTGTAATGTTTTGTTATTTGTATTCACAGATCGAAAGAAACTTGTGTTTTGGTTTTATATATAAATGTACTCTAGTTTTCTGTTTAATCAATAATGGCGTTTCCAGAGTCAAAGTAGAATACTGGTAACTGGCGGAAACCCAAATGTTGCTATTTTCACGTGAAAGAACTATAGAACTGTATTCAGTTATACATGTATATGGTACTATTCAAAGAAAGTAAAACTGATAAACGCCCTGGGGCGTTCCATTCTCTTAAAATTAAACGTTTTCAGGTTGTTTGACACCTGTCACGTGGAGCTGAATCATGGAAGAGTTATGGTGACGTTTTACTTTATTCAATAAATCAATAAAATTTTATTTTCACAATGGTGTAGCTAATTTTTAATTGGACAAATTTACAGAAGATTTGTAGAAAACTTAGTTTAAAAACAGTTTATAGTTTATATTCTATGAGTTTTTAGGAAGCTATTCAAGTGATTTGGGCCAAATCTTCTGCTGTATGGTAGATAACAGAAGTGTACTAGACAATTTATCCATAGCGTATCATTATGTAAAATGGCACGCGATTAGTGCTCTTAAAAATAGCAAAATGAAAACAAACATTTAATAAAGAAAAAGTACGTGGATGAGTAATTGTTGTTATGATCTCTTAAAAAAATACAATTCATTTTTGATGCCCAAGTAGAAGGTATAAATGTACACTTGAGCCTTAGGATTTCCATCGTTATGTGTTTGACTTGTTTTTAAGCGCAAAGCTATATACAATGAGCTATCTGTGTTCTTCCCACCACGGGTATCAAAACCCGATTCTTAGTGTCGTAAGCCTGCGGACTTACCGCTGAGCCACTCTAGGTCGTCATTGTGAGAGCTAGGTACAGTGAATATTCCTTATAGATACGGAGGGACTATTTTTCTTTGTCTCTTGTTGTTCTGGGCAGGTTTCAATGGTCTAATGACTCAGTATTTGTCTTCCTGTGTCTGTGTAAACTAAACAAAATGACGAAATCTATTTTATGATTTTTTATACACCTTAGATATTGCTCTGGGATAATCATATATTATTTCGAAACTATTTGAGTCAGAACAAAAAAAAAGATTTTAAAATATTTTGCTTTAAATTAAAAGAATAATTTAAAATATAAGCTAAATTTAAACTTTTCAGAGTATTGCTATTGTTTTCTGTTAAGCAAAAATCCACACAATGGACTGTATGTGCTCTGCCAACCGCGGGTCTCTAAACTCGAGTTTTAGCTTTATAAGCCCTCAGATTTAGTGCTGAGCCACCAAGGAACCAGAAGATTGGTTGCTAAAAAGCAAATGCTACTCTACAAAACATGGAAATGGCTGTCCCAAAAAAATCATTTTATAAACTAATTAACTCTTGTACCCTTCATTAAGCACCTTTTCTTGTATGGGGTCATATATATTTATTGTATATAAAAAAATTTTACATTTAAGCTAAAGAATATAATAAAAGGAACAAGTCATGATCTTCTATTCCACATACTTTTAGAGACAGTTCATAAAATTATAATAATTATTTTTTCTTTATTATGGGTATTATAGTTACTTCCAGTTCAAGGTAACAAAAGGTAGCAAGTTCACACATGACAAATTTAAAATAAATCCGGCAAAATGTGTGTTCGCTACTATCTAATTACAGAAGAAAAAATCTCAATAGTGTCTCTACGAAATAACCATGATAAACTTCATTCTTTGATTCAATAATGTTCCAACGATATCTATTGCCATGCACGTGTTTTGCCACTTTTTTTTTGTTACATTCAAGTTCTTGGTACTTACTGAACTTCGTGAATATCGCTTCTATGGTAACCGTCTTTAATCTATATTCATTGTTGTCTGTAAAAATAATAGGTCGCGTAATGTGTAATTACTTTATTTCAAAGAATATCTGTGCTATATCTTTGTACCTCTATCGCTTTTAAAAGCAAGTTCCAAGACTTCCGCATTCTTCCCCCCCTTTCCCAACCTAGGCACTGGAATACGGGTATCACACCTATATTGTTTATATTACAATACTGCTTCTGGCTCAGTGCGTGATAAGTACGGGTGCCAGGAAATCTTGGTATGTTACCATTATCACAGGGGAAGGAAATTGCGATATTTATACATAGTACTAACGAAGCACGTGCGGTGATAGCACGAGACAAAGCAATTCTGTAATTTGTCGGAAGCAGTATTTAGTGTGTAGACCGCTACGTGTCGCATTGTAATGAAACCAGCAACGTCTAGTCCTGATGTTTCTAATTACAGGTCACCCACAATGTCGGTTGTTTGTTACTGCTCCTCATGAAATATGTTAAAAATATTAGTTTACTTATTCTGCGTGGATGTATAAGTTTATAGCAGAGAGTTATAATTGTACATGTGAATTTAAATCTGGTTAGTCACGCAGATATGAAACAATAGTTCAGCATATAAGTTAGGGAAAACATGCTTTAGATAAGCTTAGAGAAAAATAGTTATTTGTAAAGCGCTTCTAAACCCAGTATGACAAATATCAGTTGATATGTGAATCAACACACCTATACGCACTTTGCAAGCAAAATAAAACAAAACACGAAGACTTGGAGCTCTGAGCTATATATTAAATACATAGTACATATAATGTATTAACCAGCATTAAATGAAAATAAGAACCCCGAGAAATCTTGGTGTAGTTTCTAATTTTTTCAACTTATCTTAGACTGTATAAAACTCGTGTTCGAAAGTTAAGGATTTGAGGTATGACAGCAGTTAAAAAGAGAAAACTGCTTCTTTAGAGACATAGACGATTCACCTTCACAGATATTGATTGCCAATGAAGGAAGTCATTAAGTAATAATACATCAGAATACCCAGAAAAGTTCGATATATTAATAAGTATGTTTTGCATATATGTATAACTTCCCTTTTATCGTTCAACTTTTCATATGTGTCAAAAATTTAAATACAACAAGTATATTTAGTGTTATTTCCCCGAAAGGAGGCCGAAGACTGCCTGGATGTGTCACTTGTTTTAACCACTCGCACCATTATACACTAGAGTGTTGTCTGTCAGTCAGTCAGTAGACACCCAAATGACGTCAGATAAGGGACGCTTAATGTTGCAATTTGTACTGTCGTGAGGTCAGTAAAGCGTGAGTATGCCATGAATCACTAGAAGAATTATGCACTCTGTAGGCTACAACACAGAACTTCAAATGTATGAAATAAAAAGATTTGTTACTCTTAATTTTGGTTTTATTTGTTCTCGAAACAGAATACTTCCGGGGACTGTGCAGAGGTACATCTAGTACGCATAAGTATCTAACGATACACGTCTTTGACTGTCTTTACCCAATTTGGGAAATAAACCCAAACTATGCATTAATGTGTGCAACTTATTTAAGGAAATGAAATATTGCACACATCATATTCGTCCACGTTGATCGGTGTGTGTATTTATGGCAAAGTTATAAGGCTGTCTCCTAGCGTCCATAATTTTTAACTACTGACCAGAATAAAGGCACTCTACCACTCACCATCCATGTAAGGGATTAACTGTCACTCTTATAACTTATCCACAGTTTAAAGTACAGGGAATATTTCGTGCTATCGCACGGGTTCGAACCACTGATATATAAATACAGTGTGGCAGGTAAAACAAAAGTTAATTTCCAGTAAAAAGACAAACACTTCCGACCTCTTAACATTTTCCTTTATAAAGTATTAGCATTTTCGTTTTCAAGCTTCTGTTATTTCGATTGCAACATTCCACGATGTGCCGCCACCTGCAGGTCCAAAGATTCAAAATAAAAATGTTATTTTACCAGTTAGAAGTCTATTAGAACCTGACCCTCCCAGGTCGCAAGACCTAAATTCCGATGATTGATCCAGCAGTTAACCTAATGAGGAAACCAGATTTGCCTGTTTTTTTTACTTTTTTTGACCCCCTCAAAACTAACAGGCCATTACATAAACTAAACATTTATTCGAGCCTAGAAATTGAAAATTATTGGATTGTTTGAATTAAATGACAGTTTTTAACATCTTATAAAAACTGATTTATATAGGTAGGGATGATGGGGTCTACGTGCTAACTGATTTAAAGGGTTGTACATCTGGGAACTGCTACTTAAACTGTTCACTCACTACACTCGTGCAAGACTTTTGAGTTTTAGACATTTTGACATTTGAGTTATACCACACTCTCTTCTTTCCAAAAAATATTCTGCACGGTACCTTGTATCACAACCCCTCCCCCCTCTCTCACTTCATCATACTCTCTCCATATTATATGTTAATAACATAAACAAAACTTGTATATTAAAATTACGTGCATTAACTGGTATTAGTCTTTCAGACCTTATCTTGTCAGACTAGTAATAAATGACATAAAAAAATTAAAGAAGCGAAATTTTAAAATAAGTGATCTGGATTATTATAACTAAATGTAATTTTAAAATGTAAATTAACATTTCATCGATTATATACGCCCTCGGGTGTCTTGTTTTGAAGATGCGCGTATAACCCATCGCGGAAAGACATTATCCCTATTTCGTCTTTTCATTTGACCGTTTGGTGGTTTGTTATTCTGCCAAAAGTTTTTAATTGTTATTTCCATATATGTTTGAGAAATGTTGAGCCCAGGATTTTAATAGAAAAACAGATTGCCAGTGCTAAAACTGTCAAAATATTACTAAGAAATCACGTAGGATTAAAAGTATATATAATCATAAAACAGGAAAGTTGATAACCCCGAGCGCTTTCGGAGGTAAATCGTACGTTTTCAGGGGGAGAGAGAGGTGAGGAGGTAAATTCAAGAAATTCTGCCTTCGGAAAGCGTCCAGGGTATCGAGTGTCCAGAAATAACTCGAGAAAAGTTATTTTTAAGTTCGTGAACTTAACAGAGAATGGTTAGGGTAGTTGCACTCCCATGTCGCACCAGGAAATACACTAGGGACTTTTTAAGATTCACGTGTTGATACTCTTGATAACCCAACAATAAAATATTCTTCTAAACTAGTCAACCTTCAACGACGATATCTTTCTGATCTCAGTCAACATGGCCCTCGTTTCTTCATAATCAGGTTTTAATGTTATTTCTCTGAACGAGTTGAAATCAGACCTAGGTTTATGTCATTGTCACCTATCTTCAAGCTTTAAGTCATGGTGGTTAAATAAATATATCAAGCACTTAAAAGATAACAATAAAATAATAACAAAAAATGCTGTTGTTTACCAGTAACAACCATAAAATAACAACTAAATATGTTGTTGTTTACCAGTAACAACCATAAAATAATAACAAAAATGCTGTTGTTTACCAGTAACAACCATGAAATAATAACCCAAAAATGCTGTTGTTTACCAGTAACAACCATAAAATAATAACAAAAAATGCTGTTGTTTACCAGTAACAACCATAAAATAACAACTAAATATGTTGTTGTTTACCAGTAACAACCATGAAATAATAACCCAAAATGCTGATGTTTATCAGTAACAACCATAAAATAATAACAAAAAATGCTGTTGTTTTTTACAGTAACAACTATAAAAGAACATCAAAAAACGTTTTTTACCAGTAACAACTATAAAAGAATAACAAAAATCGTTAGTTACTAGTAACATCTATAAAATAATTACAAAAAACGTTTTTACCAGTAACAACTATAAAAGAATAACAAAAATCGTTAGTTACTAGTAACATCTATAAAATAATTACAAAAAACGTTTTTACCAGTAACAACTATAAAAGAATAACAAAAAATGTTGTTTTTTATTAATAACAACAATATAATAAAAAGTTTTTACTAGCAATCTAACCTGCTGCTTATTTCTGCATTAAATATATAGTATGTAGCTTTATAATAATTGTCGGTATCCAACTACATGTACATCAAAATATATATTCAACTTGTCAAACCTTCTTATCTTATTTGAGATCAACAGACTGACAGTTTACAGTCAGATCAACATAGCCTACTAGTGTCACACTACTGGTACTACTGTAAAAGAATAAAAATTCTAATATGCTTTCCTTTCCTTACCTGAAGGAGTCCTACAAATAACAGAAGAGTTAGTCGAAGGACTGTTGTTTCTGCTACTTTTTGTTTAGAGAGTTTGCTACCAGCCATGAGATACTTCATTCATTTAACATTAAATAAAATATTAATATTTTCTGTTCAAACTTTGAGAAGTATTTTATACTTGTTTAACAAAACCGTACCGTCCCATTGTTTGTGATATTGAAGATATTTGATATGTTTCAATTAATTGACTTTTAAAAACACACATACAGTATAAGTTTTCACCTAATGTTCACGTCCACGATATTTTGATGGTTTGGAAAAAGATAAAAACTCCAATGATAATAGAGCGTAAGCTATAACGAAGTCACGTCTTTCGTAACCAATTTAAACCTCAAATAATCTGTACACAAAAGTTTTTCGTTGTAGCACACTAGTGCAAATCACGCATTAAGCATGACGTCATACATAAATACGCTTCTGATTGGTCCAATTTCGAGGGCAGCCAAGCACGAAGAATAACCTTGTACATGTTCTAGTTTAGTACAAATGTTCGTGACTGTTAAAAAATGCCGCCAGTTTTTCTATTCCTAATACTTCTGACGGCGAAACAAAGAAGCTCAGTGGTTTTTCTATTTCTCAAATATTTTTGTAAACCGAGGAGTAAATAATACAATCCAGTATGAACTTAAAGGATGTTTTAAAGTGTTTACTAATAATAAATAATGTTGTTTAAGCGTCGCATACAACTAATTACATATGTATATATATATATATATAACATATTATTGCTTTTTACATATGATTATTTACAGATATAGAAGTTAATTTATGTGTATATTTCAATAACATATTCGAGAATGGTTAATATTCTCCCTATTTTATTAACTGCCTCGAAAAGATAATGAAAATAATAAACTTTAGTCAAATAATGCATTAAAATGGCTCTGGGAATTGAATTTTTTTCGTTACTTGAGCCCTCCCCCCGGTGGCTTAAGCAGTAAGTATGTGGGCTATAACGCTAAAAATCAAGTTTCGATACTTGCGTTAGTCACAGCACAGATAGCCCAAAGTATACATTACATAATTACATAAATGTAATCGTAATATATTTGAAAGTATAGATGGATTTATTACACTACACAGTAGAAGTAAGTACATCATACACTCATAAGCATATTTCTGTTATTTGTTATATAACGAGAGACGGGGGATTAGGTCAGCTGAAGTTGATAACTGATCACGAAAACATGTACTTTTAAACACCACAAAAATTTGTACACCAAGCAACACAAAGACGTAGGAGGAAGGAAGTAACAAGCAGTGGAGGAGGAAGGAAGTGATTTATCAGTACTATACCCTGTTCTTATTATTCAGTAAAGAAATAAAGTTTTGTTCATCTCAGTGTTTTCAACCTATGCTACCTTTTCATGACATAAGCGACCAGGTATTCTAGCCATCCAAATTTAAAGTCTATTAACCCTGTTTTTATCCGTAAGTTTTGTTTTCTTCCTGTTTAAAATAAATAAAAAACACTTTTATAAACACCATTGAAGAACTAAATTTTATATCAAAAGTAATAACTTTATGTTCTATGGTACAAAGTTTTTACTATGGCTAAGGATTAAAAATTTCCTCTTAATTGCTAGTTATATGTTTAATACTAGAGGGCACTATACGGATAGTATTTGACAAAAAGTAAAATTACGTTTTAGATCAACGTTTTATTCAACTAAACGTTGTTTCTTTTGTATCAAAGCTACACAATATGCTACCTGTGCTGTGTCCACCACGGGTATCGAACTCCAATTTTTAGCGTATAAGCCCTCAAACTTACCGTTGAGACACTGGGTGGGTGGCTATTGTATCATTATTACTATTAAATGGCATAAAAAGTGTGATTTAAGTCAGTTAACATGTAGGAAACATGCTCTACTTATACTTTTAATGTGTTTGCAGATTCGCAATTAGACATACAGAAAAGTTCAGTATAAGAATGGAAAACAAAAAAGAGAGTACACCACTGCATTACGGACACGTTTGATATTATTTTGAATTTTAAATGTACTTTTTACTCACGTTCACTTGGTAAACTTACGAGCTTTATTTACGTATACTGGATAGTTCTACCTATGATTTGGTAACTAAACGGGCATGTGTAATAAAAGTAGTGACAACAGATACGATTACTACGACTAATCGTACGTTATCACTCACATAGAACTTATACGAAAAAATATACTAAATATAAAAATAAATATATTTTTGTGATACTATTGACATTTCTGACTGTATAGAAAAACTTGGGATAGAATAGTTTAAAAATATATAAAATAGAGTTGTACTAACCTCCTACATGTTGTGAGTTTTTTTTTATCTTCTTTAAAATATATTTGTATTTTTTTCATTGTGGAACAGCGGTTTTCTATCATTTATGCTGATGTCTGTTTAATTATAATGACAAGAAATGTACGATCTCTAGGATGGGAGAACAGTTTTATTTATTAAAGAAGTTTGTTTGTTTTGAATTTCGCGCAAAGCTACACTAGGGCTATCTGTGCTCTGCCCACCACGGGTATCAAAACCCGATTTCTAGCGTTGTAAGCCCGCAGACATACCACTGGAGGGGGGGGGGGCTCCTATTAAAGAAGAAACACGCTGCTGCATAACATACTTAGCTGTCTAGACTTTACATGAAGAATAAAATCCCTACGTTACTGGTTTCCTCATTTGTCAAACAAATAGAACCAGCATTTCCAATCGTAAATATTACTCTGTTGTAAATAGTCATAA
>NW_013675155.1:0-1060 GCF_000517525.1 Limulus polyphemus | reverse complement strand
TAGAATAAGTTTAAAATATATAAAATAGAGTTGTACTAACCTTCTACACTGTTGTTGAGTTTTTTTTTTATCTTCTTTAAAATATATTTGTATTTTTTTCATTGTGGAACAGCAGTTTTCTATCATTTATGCTGACGTCTGTTTAATTATAATGACAAGAAATGTACGATCTCTAGGATGGGAGAACAGTATCAAAACCCGATTTCTAGCGTTGTAAGCCCGCAGACATACCACTGGAGGGGGGGGGGGCTCCTATTAAAGAAGAAACACGCTGCTGCATAACATACTTAGCTGTCTAGACTTTACATGAAGAATAAAATCCCTACGTTACTGGTTTCCTCATTTGCAAAACAAATAGAACCAGCATTTCCAATCGTAAAATGTTACTCTGTTGTAAAATAGTCATAAAAGTGGTATTCTAAAGTTAACTAAAGGAAAGGCATAATGATGAAAGCTGAGATTCTATTCCAACACCAAGCTTTCGATAAAGTGTGGAAGCCAGTAATGTATGGATTTTATTCTCCATGTAAAGTCGAGACAGCTCAGTCTGCTACGTTATCATTAGCTGGATCAATTGATATGTCCACTTCCATCCCTATCTTGTTTGGCTCTTTTTTTCATAGTTCAGTAGTGAGCCCTATTTTATTTAGCAGTAATTTTTTTCTTTATATCTATGATAAATTGGTGAAACTGAACATAAACATATTTTAGCTGGTGCTTTGTATTAATTTTAAACTAGCATGCAATTTTCCGTAAGAAGAAATGAATTATATCGTTTGATTTTATGCATTCTTTCGTGATAACGTTCCTGTGCTTGCACACCACCGACATTGTTATCTAGGATGTGTAATTAAGAAACCGTCAAGCAGGATGTGTATTGGTGATGTGTCAGTAAATTATCCGTTTTACCAGATTTAAACGAGACATCGGAAGAGACGCGAGTGGAAGTTGAAGGTGTTAGCTGGCATGTTTTGTAGTATTTATATCTATATAACGCTTAGTTTAAGATTAAAATTACACGACGGAAGTTTTTATTTTAAAACACTTAAAATTTAAATTC
>NW_013675154.1:18474-22352 GCF_000517525.1 Limulus polyphemus | reverse complement strand
GTGAAGTGACGTGTAATCCAATGAATGACTCATCTTTAAATATTTAAATCAACTCTACCCCTCTTCTCCCTCAGCCCACCAACCACGCCATGGTGTGAACGTAAAGTGAGGGATTATGTTTCACTTGATAGGGGGCATCTTCCCGAGAGTGTAACAATCCAAAGAAGTGGTCTGTAGGAATAGTTTTAAATTTTAAAACTTCCACGTGGAAAATGATTCAAGATATTTTTGGTTGTGATTGGAGCATGCGTGTTTGGCGGAACTTTCAATCCAAAAATAACAGCAGCAGTGACTGAACTGTCTCTTTGTTAAATATTTAGACTGAAGCGTGACCTCCTAAAACTACACCAGCAGTAGTGACTGGATTGTCTTTGTTAAATATTAATACTGAAGCGTGACCTCCTAAAACTACACCAGCAGTAGTGACTGAATTGTCTTTGTTAAATATTAATACTGAAGCGTGACCTCCTAAAATAACAGCAGCAGTGACTGAATTGTTTTTTGTTAAATATTAAGACTGAAGCGTGACCTCCGAAAACAACAACAGCAGTGACTGATTATTTCTTTGTTAAGTATTAAGACTGAAGCGTGACCTTCTAAAACAACAGCAGCAGTAGTGACTGAATTGTTTTTTTGTTAAATATTAAGATTGAAGCTTGACCTCCTAAAACAACAGCAGCGGCAGTGACTGAATTGTCTTTGTTAAATATTTTTATTATAAACAAGAATTGTAATGTAAAAGAAGTTGATATTTTTATTTTATGAAATGGACAGTTTCACACCGTTCGGTACTGTGTTCTTTACGTTCACAGATCGTGAACACCGTTCTGTATACTGCTATAAATTTGGTATAATTTTTCTGAACAAATATAAATTGAGATGAGACGGGACTCGAACCCGCAATTTTGCTATCTCAGCTTGAGTCATCTAAGTTACCACGTCTCTTTGTTTTAAACCTTGCAGACTGATAAGTTGGGCTTAGAATCCGTTGTTGTTGCAACTCCCAACTCTGAGTGATATAATTATCGAAACTGAAAGTGAATTTTTGGTTTTGGAATAATTGAATATAAAGTGCACCTAAAAAATTGGGAAATGACAGTGATCAAGATGAATTTTACTTGATTTGCTCAAAAAGTGTAAGTGAACAGTTTTCAGTAACGAAGGTTCCAAGTAAATCACAGGGAACAAATATACATGATTAGGATCAGCTGATACTTCGTAATCTAACTAGCGCCCTCTAGGACTTAAGACTCAAACTTAATGGCACGCTTAGTGAGCGATAAATTTAAACTGGGTAGTTGCAACGATCGATATGCATATAAACGCTATTATCTCTAACTTATGCCTCTTTGTTTTCACTCAACGTAGACCATTGAAAGCTTTGAGTGGATGTCTGATATCGATCTGACACCAGAAGCAGGAATGACGTAAACGAAAACCAACCAATCACGATATAACACTGAAGTGTGAGCCGAGTCTGGATGGATTTGTTGGAATAACGCTTCAGCACCGACGGAAATCGATACGAGACGAGAAACCGTAATTGATAAAAATGTTCAGCATGTTTCTTCTTTATGTTGATGGACATATATTCAAGTATGCAGACATGAATCTGGGCAGGTTCTTGTATCATATCACACACACACACAAAAAAACACGTTATCCTACGACAGTTTAAACTATACCCAGTAGTCTCTCGGTAGTGACGTACGATATACGCTCGTATATTACTACATATGTATATTTTTCATATATGTATCTGTGGTGTTAGCAGCACAGGAACTTGGGGGGTGTCATGAAAGCCAGGAAACTGGAACTATTTTATTTGTGACTTCTTAGACTAGCTATTAAATTATTTTATTATAAACATGGAAGAATGAACACGGAGTCTTTGTAGTGTGTGTGTGTGTATTCCTCCACACACGCGCATGCACGAGATGTTCAATGCTTGTTATTTCACACATGTGTATCAATATCTGTGTCGGAATTGGAAACGAATAACGTGCCCCCCCCCCCTTTATGAAGTGAAAAACAAGAAGAGATAACTTGCATCAACTTTTCTGACAGATCGTCTCTACATGTAACACAAGGATTCTGACAGATCGTCTATACATGTAACACAAGTTACAGAAGAAGGGTTATGACCAAGGAAAGTGTGTGTTAAATACTGTCGTCCCCCATTAACGTCTTCCCCAATGACGTCGTTGAAAAAATATTAAATAAAATTAAAAAGTAGAAATTACAAAAAAACACTGATCGTTGTTTCCGTAAGTTCCTTCCTTTTACTAAACCTTTATCAGCTCTCAACTATTTTATCAGTATTGTACTATGGTACGTCTTCTTTATTTTCGTGTATTATTTATTAATATACGTTGCCTTTTGTAATATGTAGGACGTTCAGTTATGCTGTTGGAACACAACTCCAACTTATACTATTATACTAATGGGGAATTGGGTCCCCAATAACATCGCAGTTCTCAAGAACGTAACCAGTACGTTAATGTGGGGTTGACTGTTCAGCGAGTTAAGTTTGACGAATAAGAAAACAAGTTAGTGACGAGTTTAGCTCATTGGACGAAGGGCGTGGCATGGCCAGGTGGTTAGGCCACTAGACTCGCAATCTGACGGTCGCGGGTTCGAATCCCCATCCCATCAAACATGCTCACCCTGTCAGCCGTAGGGGCATTATAATGTGACGGTCAATTCCACTATTCGTTGGTAAAATAGTAGCCCAAGAGTTGGCGGTGGGTGGTGATGACTAGCTGCCTTCCCTCTAGTCTTACACTGCTAAATTAGGGACGGCTAGCGCAGATAGCCCTCGTGTAGCTTTGCGCGAAATTCAGAAACAAACATTGGACGAAACTCGACAAATCATATTGATCTATGTGTTTTTTATGCACTGTATATGAGAAAGGATATTGTGTTTATATGTCTGTGATAGAAGAGAACGTGTGTCTGTGAGAGAGGAAGTTATTTTTAAGCCTGTTGTTTGGTACAACAGCTGAGAGGATCATTTGATGCCTGATGTGTAGATACTTATCACTGATGTACTGTTTGCCATCTGCTGTGTTATAACGTCCGTTACTCTAACTATCAACTTTTAATCGTGTTTGTTGGACTGTGGATAACAATTCTTAGAAAAAAAGGGGTCAAACTTGGTAACATTTAATGCAGATACAGTTATTTCTGAGGTTATTTTAACGAAAGTTTTTGTTAGTTTTTTTTCAAAATACTTAAAACTACTTGTTATAAAGTTGTAGTTTACAAGGGACTTGATAATTAGGATAAATTAATGGAATTAATATGTCAGTCATTCAACAATGTCGTTAATTGTTGGATGAACCCTTGTTTGGCACCGTGTTGAAGAACTGGAATTAATATGTCAGTCGTTCAACAATATCGTTAATTGTTGGATGAACCCTTGTTTGGCACCGTGTTGAAGAACTGGAATTAATATGTCAGTCGTTCAACAATGTCGTTAATTGTTGGATGAACCCTTGTTGGGCACCGTGTTGAAGAACTGGAATTAATAAGTCAGTCGTTCAACAATGTCGTTAATTGTTGTATGAACCCTTGTTTGGCACCGTGTTGAAGAACTGGAATTAATAAGTCAGTCGTTCAACAATGTCGTTAATTGTTGTATGAACCCTTGTTTGGCACCGTGTTGAAGAACTGGAATTAATATGTCAGTCGTTCAACAACGGCGTTAATTGTTGTATGAACCCTTGTTGGGCATGGTTACAGGTGTTAATATGTAACACTATGCTGTATATATTTTCAACAATTCTTACGTTGGAGAACTTCAGCCAAAGCTATTTTTCAATGTGTGACATAAAACGTGACCAGAAAAATCAATAAAGATACATTTTATAATTGCT
>NW_013675154.1:11685-18038 GCF_000517525.1 Limulus polyphemus | reverse complement strand
TAACGCCCTCACGGCTGAAAGGGCGAGCATGTTTGGTGTGACAGGAATTCGAACCCGCGACCTGCAGATTTGCTAGTCGAGCTCTCTAATCACTTGGCCATGCCGGGCCTTACGCTATGGAATTTCAAAGTTGTGTCTAAAATTCTAAATAATTCTGTTTTCTTGTCAAAAGTCCACACTGGCTAGTTCAGTTACTTTAGAACCCTATTGACATGACCAATTATTTTTCTCTACTCTGTTTCTTACTACACCATCTGCAATAAATTCACTTAAGTTACCCCGTGGGTTACCATAGTTGTATCTAGAACTTAAATAATTGTCTCCTTTGCGTATAAGTCCACACAGGAGGGTTCAATTACTTTAGAACACTCTTTGACAAGATGAATTATTTCTCCTTGTCTCTGAAACTCACTTTAAAATATTACCCCTTACGGCTAATTACTCACAATAACGCAGTCTAACTTTGCTTAACTTCATTTACATGGTCACCCATATATATATATATTCCACCTGAGGCCTACAACTTTCTACAAACTAGGAGATGCTACGATGTAACAATACTCGTATAGCTTCGAAAAAAATGACGTCAACAATACTACAACAATTAAACCACACACACAACGCACGACTCGTACCGAGCTACGTAACGAAACTTGCCACAACTAATACTTTTAAAATATTCAACCTTCAACACTCCTATCGTGAAAACTAAACAATCATTAAATATTTAGTCACAAAATAAACTAAATATAAACATTTATAATAAACAGTCTTGTATATCCAACAGTATTATGTCGTATTATTATTTCATAAATCGTTTATTCTTGTGTCAATGTGGGGTTTAAAACTAACACATCGTTATTGTTCTACTTTATTTTATTATACTATTTTGTTATTAAATTTTGAAAGTAAATTATGTATGTGTCACAAGTTTTACCGATAAGGATTGTTTGATGTACGAATAATGTAAACATTGATTAGTCCTAACTTCGCTAATGTTCTGTATAAAGAAGTATTAAGCACTGCTAGAAAGAAGCTAGACAATAAAAAGTTTGTAAACAGTTAACGTAAATATTGACTAGCTAATGTAGGACTTAGTTACGTAAACTCGTTAAAAAAGGTCGCAAAATAATTAAGTATCTAAACTAGAGGGCATGTTGCTGTCGCTATTTAGGCCTAGCGTTCAGTGTGTTTGTGATACGGGCTTTGCACCACGCGCTTCTCTGTTGAAAGTCAAATGACAAGTTTGTTTAATTGTACTTATAAATATTTATTGAGTGTTCGAATAAGTAATTGTAGGGTTAAGTTTAGATAATACACTGATAAATTATTTTCTGCTTCTTATAGTTCTCAGTTGCTGAGTGATAAGCTGTAAGCTGTTTTTAGGGAAAGCATTAAAAATCGGTGTTCTTTCAGGACTTGCCTTTTAGTATATGGTTGGAATAAAACGTTTCGTTTAGATTAATATGTTTTTGTGTGTGTTTTCTGTGACTCGTATATTTGGTTTACGGTAATGTAGATAAATAGTGATACGTAGATTAGACTTGTGAATCGGGCGTAAAGATAGGTGTGTGAATCGGGCGTAAAGATAGGTGTGATTAGATATTATCTAATAACTCTTTGTACAATCCCCTTTCTTGCGATCGGGTGTAAAGATAGGTGTGATTAGATATTATCTAATAACTCTTTGTACAATCCCCTTTCTTGCGACTAGTTGACTTATTGTTGAATAACTACAAGCATATACATCTCATGTTGAGTAGGTTACTAGGTGTTTTTATTATACATATGAACTTCGCATGTACAACTAAGAGATGGATATTATTATTTCTGTAACATGTGTGTGGGATATGGTCATGTGCGTAGAATTCAGAATCTAATTTTGTTAGGAGTGTATATTCAAGTTTCTGTAGATTTGTTATTGTTGGTGTGTTAAAAATGTGAACGATACTAAAAGTTCTTGTTTTCAAATTGAAGCTAACATTTGTGTCGTCACTTACTTTTGGTTTAAATATTTATTGTTCGCGGTATCAGGTTGATGGGGTTTGGTTTTATTTCTCCGTCGTCTGTCAGTCAGTCAGTAGACATTAAAATTACGTCACATAAGGGACGCTTAACGTTGCAAATTGTACTGTCGTGGCGTCAGTAAAACGTGCGCATGCCAGGAATCACTAGAAAAATTATGAACTCTGTAGGCTACAGTACAGCATAACACATGAACTTCAAAAGCAATACATAAACATATTTATTACATTTAATTTTGATTTTATTTAATCTTGAAACAGAAAACTTTCGGGGACCGGGACCGTACGCAAGTAAGCCATATTTTGAATGTTGTAATTTGTCTGTTGGCTACAGGGAGCTGTGGGTTGTAATAATGACGTAATGTAGGCCCGGAAAGTTTTAACTTCACGTTTTCTAATAAATTCGAGGTTAAGTTATAAACACGAGGTTTGGAGAAGATAGTTTGGAAGATACAGGATTGTTTCTAGACAAAAGAGTGAATCAATCGGTGTTTAAGCCTACCACGCATATTTAGTTATTTTGTACAAGTTACGTTAGTGTAGTGTGTTTAACGTGACTTAGGCCTACAACAAGTTACAAGCCTGGAAACGTTAAGGAGGAAAGAAAACCTGTTGTTATTGTTACGTGGACTGGACGTTGAATTCGCTTCACCAGATAATATAAAAGGACCCGCCAACGAAAGAACAGTTTATAAAAATATGTAACTGCTGTTTTTTAATTAAACAAATGTAATAAAACGACGAAATGAGTTTTGCAATAGTTTTTCGAAAATAGAGATTTAAAATTGCATTTCACTTAGTTTTAGAGTCTTTTTTTTTTGTCAACATTTTGAAATTTATATAAACTAGCGAGCAAGTTATTAGCGGTACTCAGGCCTAAGGTGTTTGTAATACTGACTTTGTACCATGCATTACTCATCTGTTGAGACAAATTTGTTAGTAACTAGACCCTTGAGAGTTAACCGTCAATTTGAAAGGAGGCGGTTTAGAGTCCAGCTAGTCTAGTTTTCTCTGCTGTAGAATCCACTGTAAAACTCAATATTTTAATTGAACTTATGTTACAAGTCGAAGATAATACTGAGAAAATTTGTTCTAGACGTTTAGATATTTGTGTATATATAGGGTTAAAATGATCGTTCACCAGATAACGTGTTTGGTCTCCCTGAAAATTTTAGTATTGCAATAATTCGAGAAATTAGACAGAATTTTTTATTTATTTCAGTGAAACGGTATTAATGAACATTACTGAATCTAAGAGGGATACTTATAAACTTATGTTTATAAAAACTCGTCTCAGTCTAACCTTATCATTCTATATAATTATAAAAACAACCTTGAATGTTAGTTAGTATGGGTCTTCAAAGTGTTCGGAGAATCTTCACGCACCCTGCTGACGTTCAGCGTGATGTGACGTATAATCCACGTGAACGACCTATTTCAATATAAGGTTGTTAATTACTTAATTATAACATTTCTCGTGAAACAATTCCTCACCTACCCATTTCCATTATATGTAATCATGATAATTGAAACAGCTTAACTCAATAAATAAATAAAGCGACCATTTTACATGTTTGTTTCAGAACTGGGTATGGTGTAGCGGTTAGCGCGCCCCAAGTATCGTAGTTCGTGTCTCATTGCCGGAAAAACTCGCCCCACACTTGTAGCCTTGGGCACGAGCGACGATCAAATCCAGCCTTCTTTCAAACAAGAGTTGGCGGTGGGTGCTGTTAACTAGCTGCCTTTCATATCGTCTTATGTGTTCAAAATTAAGGATAGTTTTTTGTGTAGCTTTGCGCAAAAGTTCTAAAATAAATATCTTTTGTTTTATCTCGTTGTGTATTACATGTTATATAAACGTGTATCTCAAGGCAAGTGTGCGGAAAGACAACGGATTTAGGGTTAGTTAGTTAACTTCCGATCGATGGCGTTCTTTAGGGCCTCATTCAATAGATGCGTTGTAATAATGGCAGATTAAGAAGTTAGGACGTAATTGGAAAGGAATTAACATATTTTTCTTGTATGTTTGAATTATGTAATTATAACTAATGTGTAAGGGTTATGTAAAAAAGTTACTTATTGAGAAACAATGGAAGCTTACGGAATAAAGTAATATAAATTTGAAATAATGTCAGATACAATTGGATTATGTATCGGTGATCATTGGGACACTCGCAAAATAATTATTGGAAACCAACTTGTTTAAAGCTGATTGATGGGATAGTTATATACAGAAGTCTGAACCTATAGGGAAAATAAACATTATATTGTTAAAGTTAAACAAACACGTTTATAATGTCAGTTGTACATATTTTCAGGAAAGAAAACACCCTGATGGCACAGTATGCCAAGAATTGATATGTGTGTGGCTGTTAATGGCATGCAATTTGAATAATGAATAAATTAAGAATAAATAGTGTATTTTTCCCTATGGGTGAAGACTTCTGGGGCACCCTGTATATTGAAAATTTTAGTATTAACTCAGTAGATTAGGTTTTGGATAATACATTACAGATTATCTCTTAGTATGCATATTGTTATTATTATAATCAAGTAAGATAATGAGGTGTTAGATAATATAATTCAGGTGATCTATTAGCAGTTATATTGATATTATTAATGTCATAATAAAGTCAGTTGATGGTATTTTTTACAACGTGTGTTTGACGATCTACTACGTCACAAGACATGTGTTTTTTTAAAGCTACCATTGATGTTCAAAGTTTGTTAGAAACGTAAAAAGTGTACCATATTGGTATATAAAGAAAGGGTTTCACTTGCTTCAAGGTTAAAAAATAAATATGTGGTCAACGTTTCGGTTTAACAGTTATGTTTCTCTCTCAGTGATTTAAACAATTCGTATGACCAGTTTTGATCAAACTGGAGTTTACTGTGGTTTCGGTTAACTGATCTTGGAAATATTGATCGATTGAATGTAACCAATATGACCTTAAAACGATTTTAAGATCAGCTCTTTTTCGTGGTAATTCCTTTCGACCAGAATAGAAACAAACAGAGCGTAAAAGCTGAAAACGTGAGACGGATTAGGAAGAGATTTTGGTTTTCTTACTTCCTGTGTGCATGTTCAATCTTTGCATTGTGTTGCTGAGCGATCCACGAATTTCTGGTGATAATGACCTCGACGTTAGTGTAAAATTACTTATTTGTGAATCACACTCTATAGTGCATGTTTGTTATCGGTGAAGAGAAGCATGCGTTGTAACTTTCTCATGCATCAACGCCAGAAGCCCGTGTTTCATTAATATATATTTAATATCATTATTTTATATTTTGATGTGTTGTTTATTATTATCATTTTATTGTAAAG
This sequence comes from Limulus polyphemus, assembly GCF_000517525.1. NCBI lineage: Eukaryota > Metazoa > Arthropoda > Merostomata > Xiphosura > Limulidae > Limulus > Limulus polyphemus. Next base: position 12,686 of record NW_013675154.1, on the reverse strand, counting down.
ATTATTTTACATTGTTAGCTTAATACATCTATTTAGGACTAACCCGAATCTCTTAATGTAGATGAACCTTGTTAGTTACTATTGGGATTACTGCCGACAGTATCGTTAACAGCGAGAATACCCATTTGGTGAAACAATCCATTCTAATCTTTATAAGCAGAAACATATTTAATTACCTGTGCTCATCATCAGGTTGAATTTTAGTAGGTAGCTTGATCTTACCGGAAGTTAATAATGATAATTTTGTAGATCATTAAAGATCAGGTTTTTTATATATATGAAGATTTGTAATTTCCATTTGCTACGCCTTAGCGACGGTTGCTGTCAAGATTATCGATCAGAGACTACCATAAGTACTCGCTCAGCGTAATGTTCAACGAATAACTTAGTAACGCTGTTGTTGCCAGGACAACTAAGGTATGTCATAGTTCGAGCACGTGTTTTTTAGCTGAATGCGCCACTATTGAAAGTCGTATTTATAGTAAACTTTAGGACGATTATGCATTTGGTCAGATTTGAAATATTATTGGTATTTCTATGACGAAATATAGTCCTAACGTGAGGTTCTTAACACACAAAAAAGATGAAATAAATATAAAAAAAGTGGATGAAATGTATGAATACATTGATACAAAAAATTTGGTACACTAAATAATGTAGTGAATATTAAATCATTAAAATAATGTACTGAGGGAATTAAAAAATCAACTAGTGAAAACAAATCAAAATTTATCAGATACTGGGTTAGAACAAGAAATGTTTGGTAAGTCTGATGTTTCAAACAATATCTTTCATAAGATGGACACAAGGATCAGAACGTGGGATAAGTTACCGTGTTTTTATAACATGGACACAAGGATCAGAACGTGGGATAAGTTACCGTGTTTCTATCAGATGGACACAAGGATCAGAACGTGGGATAAGTTACCGTGTTTCTATCAGATGGACACAAGGATCAGAACGTGGGATAAGTTACCGTGTTTTTATAACATGGACACAAG
>NW_013675154.1:0-10811 GCF_000517525.1 Limulus polyphemus | reverse complement strand
GTTACCGTGTTTCTATCAGGTTATCCCACGTTCTGATCCTTGTGTCCATGGGATAAGTTACCGTGTTTTTATATGATGGACATAAGGATCAGCACGTATGAGAATTTTTTTTACTGTTCGGTTGAGGAATTTAGTCCTAGAAAAACAAATACGTTGACAAGAGATAAAATTAAGGTTTAATTATATAGTAATTTATAACTGTAGAAAGATATCAAGGTCAGAATAAAGAAAACTTAAAAGTATAAAAGCTTTATAGCATGAAAATCTCCAACTGGAGCTTTATGACAATCTGAAGTCGAAACTAAAAAACATTGAGAATTTCAGTATGTTAAGAATTATTTGAAATTTACAGAGAATTGTTGAGAACGCAGTATCGAATATTTATCTGTGACCCACTTACCTTACTCATGGTAAAGATTACTACAAATAACCCGAAAAAAATCATCATCACCATGATAACAAAACATTTGCAGTCCAGAGGCACGTGGGTCACTTCTGGGATAAAGATTGGCACACACGGTGCCCCAAAATTAGATAAAGTCAAACATGCTTCACAAATGAATTGGAAAGATTTGAACTGGAAATTCAAATTTATTAAGTTTGGTTTGAATAATGAAAAAAAAAGTGTTTGATTGTTCAAGAAATAGTCATTCTATGGTATCAAGCATATATAAGGAAATACTTTGAAGAATTCCCTCCGATGGACACAGCAGATTGCCTAATGTGGCTTTGTTCTAAGATAAACGAACGAACAAACAAATGTACCAGAAAGTACTTTAATAGGCCTCGATTCTTACTTTGATGTATTTACCATAGGGAATTTAAAGAAAGTTTCTCTTAAGTGTAAGTCTGAGATATTATCATAGTTTTCAAGGCTCGTGGAAATAAAAAAAACTCAAAGGACGTGAAGGACAATATGCTTTGTTTGGTTTACGTGTAGATTGTAATACTTTAAAAGATACAGAATAATTAGAAATTATAAGTATAAGAGCCAATTAAACAAAAGTATTGTGTTTGTAAAAAACAACAAAAACATTTATTACTTAAAGTTCGTGCTTGTATTGAACGATGGGATTTACTCCTGTCTGTAAAAATAGATTTATTTACAGAGAGAGAGAATAATGAAGCATTTGAGACCATAGACAAAGTTCAGTCGAGAGTTCTTATGTAATGTAAGGATAAAAACGTTAACAAGAGGGTGCTTTCTGATCTGCAAGTTAGGTCGGTAGCTCATCCAGAATGAAACAAAAACTGAAATACACTTACAACGATTGAAAGCTGCGTAAAGAACGACCATGATACCACTCGTAAGTGGGTAATAAATTATGATATTTAAAATCGATATCCACTTCAGGAGAGTCCACAAAATTATAACAGATGCACGCGAAGTTACAGCGCCATCAACGGACAAACATGTTATTAAGGATGTGTAGGGCCCGTGTAATTATAGACAACCATGAGAAATGTTATTAAGGATCTATAGGGCCCGTGTAATTATAGATAACCATGAGAAATGTTATTAAGGATGTGTAGGGCCCGTGTAATTATGGACAACCATGAGAAATGTTATTAAATCCTACATATCCCCGTGTAATTATGGACAACCATGAGAAATGTTATTAAGGATATGTAGGACCCTTAATAACATTTCTCATGGTTGTCCATAATTACACGGATGTGTAGGGTCCGTGTAATTATGGACCATCATGATCGTGGAAATCAGGACTCATTGTGTTGTGAATTGTTTTAGCTTTCGTGATTAAGAGGAAGATAGGGTGTGTGACGTTACATTATCATAGAACTTTGTGTCAGCAGCTACTGGTTGTGTCTGGGAGAGAATGGAAAGATTCAATCGGTTTTTATGCTTAAGGTGCGAGAATAAAAACATTGTAGTCTTTAGAAGTACGTATTGAGTACTCAAAAGGATTGACCTTTGCGCTGTAGGTCAAATATTAGTTAATTCTCTTGTTGCAGTGACAAAGTTTAGACACACAATTCGATGAGGCTTAGCGTTTATGGTGTTATATATTGTGGAAAATTTATCATTATAAGCAAGTAAGGTAAAAAGTCTGGGCACCCCACCCCCTCAAATAAAAATGGAATACGTGAAAAAAAAATATTGGACATTGACATATTTACATGTCTCATATTGACATATTTACATATCTAATATTGACAAGAGGTTCTGTTAATAATTCAAAATGTCGGTCTGTTGGCCTTCATTTCCGTGACAGATAGATCTCCACGTGCGATTTGACATCATCCTTAGCATATTAGGGGTGACCTTAGCGAAACTTTTTTTGTTTCAAAGCGTCAGTTATTTCATGTCTTTACTTTGCCACAATGTTTGATAAAAACCCACAGTGCATTATCAAACGAGGGTTAAATAAGAGAGTTGCCCAGACTTTTTTTCCTACCCTGTAGTATGTTTTATTGCACAGAGTTAAGACGTCTCTTTTTTTTTCCTGAGGGACAGTGTTTACGTTCAGTTTACACATATAAAGTGTTTTCCAGTACAGAAATTCCGTATCGCTCACTCCAACACAAGATCCGAAAGGTTTTGGTGAAAACAGCGATAGAGATTACCGATGAGGATCTTTTAAACTCCAAAGAATTCACTTTCCTTTTTTTGGAGCATAGCCAAGTGGTTCACATGTGCGAACAATGGATCTAAGATCCATTGCTCGCACCCCATCACCACCATCCAAAAATTGAGCTCCGCAGTTTGAGGCGTTGGATGCGTTATAAGAGTGGCGATCAATTCCAATTTTTTTATTAGAGTACCCCACGAGTTGGCACTAGGTGGTATTGACTTGTATCTATCTTCTGTCTATCATTTAGAAATGAGGGACGGCTAGCTCTCGAGGAGTTTGCGCGAAATTCGACAAACAACATTTTTATTTTTTAACAATCAACATATGTATAGAACGTAGATGTAAATTTAAGCATTTAAAATTAGATTAAGCAAGGTAGAAGCTTACGTTTCTTGAAAACAATTCTCATAACATAAATAATTTTTATGGTTTCAGTTCCAACTGAATAGTCATTTCAGAAGCCCTCCAACTACTAATCATACATTTCGCCTCGCCCACACACACAATTGGCCAATTGAACACTTGTTTACCAAATGAAAGAGTCCGCTCCAATGAAAAACAGCAATCGCTTGTCATCGTTTGTTTTTTCACAAAGAAACTGAGCAATTTATTAATTTACAAATGTAGATAACATTTCTTTGAGCTTTCGAGTGATGCACACGAAGTAGAAGTTCCATTCATTAATAAATAGGTTATCAGTCAGACTTTGTGTGTGGCTAACGTTTTATAACTATCAAGAGTAAATGTATCATATATCAATTATAATTGATCTTTTACTACGTCACCTATCGTCTGATATAGGTTGCACCATGTAGAGTTGTTCTGGGGAGTTGAAAGTTGATCCAGTTTTGTTCTGGTTCGTATATCCAGGTGCAAAAGGTTGATCCAGTTTTGTTCTGGTTGGTATATCCAGGTGCAAACGGTTGATTCAGTTTTGTTTTGGTGGATATATCCAGGTGCAAACGGTTGATCCAGTTTTGTTCTGGTTGGTATATCCAGGTGCAAACGGTTGATCCAGTTTTGTTCTGGTTCGTATATCCAGGTGCAAAAGGTTGATCCAGTTTTGTTCTGATTGGTATATCCAGGTGCAAAAAGTTGATCCAGTTTTGTTTTGGTGGGTATATCCAGGTGCAAAAGGTTGATCCAGTTTTGTTCTTGGTGGGTATATCCAGGTGCAAAAGGTTGATCCAGTTTTGTTCTGGTTGGTATATCCAGGTGCAAAAAGTTGAACCAGTTTTGTTTTGGTTGATATATCGGTGCAGCACTTCTGTTACTGATGGGGTCAGTAATCTTCTAATTATTTTATATTTGCCTAACTCGGGAGATCTTATTAGTAAACTCCCCAATCTTCTGTTTCTCAAGGATCCTCATGACGTTAGGTATCCTGATTGAGGATCCAGAGCCAATGAATCAATCCAAATGGAATATTAAACTTACTTTCATCGCGAACAACATTTTAGAATAATAACTACAAATATATAAAACAAAAATGTCAGAGTCATTCCCCTTGTGAATCTTAGTGTAGACCCACACAATCCTGTACCACAATTTGGAACAGGTTAAATGGAATCTTTCAGTTTTGATTTGTGGGCAGGTTTTTCTCACAAAGTTATCATGATTGTTTATCCATAAAGCCTCCTAGTGGCTCTGCTGTAACCCTGGAGGCTTATAACGATAAAAATCCGGTTTCGATGCTCGCGGTGGGCAGAACATAGTTAGCCGATTGTGTAACTTTGGCTTAACAACAAAAAAAAATACAAGTTATCCGAAAAGTCTGGAACCATAGGTGATTTGTAAGTTTTCTTAACTTCAGATACGTGACTGATTATCGTGCTGTCAAAGCATGAGAAGGTAGGGTTAATCCTGCTGTTAATCCAAACTTCTTTCCAATTACGAGGACAGTATGTGGAACATATTCTGTAAAATGGTTCCAGACTTTTCGGACACCGTATGTATATAAAAGGAAAATGGAATGTAATACTATATTACTAAAATAGAAACAGTGTGGACGTAAAAACAATTGTTAATTGGATCTGTATTTCAGTAAATTATTTTTACCTGGACAAAAACTTTGCGGAGGAATTTGCTGTGTTATGCACAGAAGGCACTCGGGAGGAATGACGAATTACCGATCCTCAGTAAAGGACCTTTTGACGAATTACCGATCCTTTGTAAAGGACCTTTTGACGAATTACCGATCCTTAGTAAAGGACCTTTTGACTAATTACCAATCCTTAGTAAAGGACCTTTTGACGAATTACCGATCCTTAATAAAGGACCTTTTGACGAATTACCGATCCTTTGTAAAGGACCTTTTGACGAATTACCGATCCTTAAAAAAAAAGCAGATATTAATTCAAGTTGTAAGGGTAAATACAAGATATTTTTACAGTATCAACTGGAATTGCTTTCTGGCTACAAATAAATAAGCATGTTATAACTAACGACCGAAATTCTGTGAAGAACACGTGGAAATATTTAAGTTTGACAACTTCTATGCTGTGCCCACCACGGGTGTCGAAACCTTTGGGGCTCATAACCTTAAGAGGTCGCTTAATATTCCCATGTGGGCGGTAACCGAGTCCATGTCAAATTATCCACTACCAAATAACCGCATAATTTCCTACTGCTTCTGGATAAAACCATTGAACGTGTGATATACATGACCATGCTTGTACTGGTCCAGAAATAATATACAAGATGGCCGCTAAGAACACACGAGAATACGTTTTTCAGAAGATAAGCCTACACACACCTACAAATAAAATATCCTTAACCTAAGAATACAATCTGGACACCTGCTTCAATATCTCTTTGATGTATGTTTACACAAACAGAGTAGCAAAGTGTGTGCGCGTGCGTGCCTACATAAACACAAAAGGTCCTTTACTAAGGATCAGCAATTCGTCAAAAGGTCCTTTACTAAGGATTGGTAATTCGTCAAAAGGTCCTTTACTAAGGATTGGTAATTCGTCAAAAGGTCCTTTATTAAGGATCGGTAATTCGTCAAAAGGTCCTTTAACAACTTGAATTAATATCTGCTTTTTATATACTGTTGGTGGATCCTGTAAAAATATCTTATATTTACCCCTACAGCTTGAATTAATATCTGCTTTTTTTACTGTTGGTGGATCCTGTAAAAATATCTTATATTTACCTCTGCAACTTGAATTAATATAAAGGGGTAAATATAAGATATTTTTACAGGATCCACCAACAGTATAAAAAAGCGCAACTTGAATTAATATCTGCTTTTTTTACTGTTGGTGGATCCTGTAAAAATATCTTATATTTACCCCTGCAACTTGAATTAATATCTGCTTTTTTGATTCTCCAAAAGTGTCAGTAAAGATTCTTTTGTGTAGTTAACCATTTATTTACAAATAAGGCATATTAGGTATTGAAAAGTGAGAACTTTACAAGTACTTAAAAGGTTTAAAGTTAGGTAAACATAATTTTATCATCATTGTCCAACTTCGAAACACGTTAATCGCTCGGCAGTAATTGGTTATATTATAATTTATCACCTACTTTACAGTAAAATATAAAACCGACAACAACTTGCACGTTTAAAATCCATTTTTACTCAACATCTCTGAATAGTTAAGACATAACCAACCAGCTGCCAGTAATATTAAGCTAACAACCATTGACTATTTCTTTCTAAACTATGTCTTGGATGTATCTAAACCCCGATAATATATCATTGTCAACACCCGACGTAGCAATACAAGATGAACTCCATGAAAACTGTTTCTATATATAGTGTCTGCAATGTTTATAAACGGAAAAAGTCCTCCTGAAAGTAAAGGAAACATAGTCTAAAAAAATCACACATTTTATTGAGAAATAAAACAGTATTAAAACATGCTAACAAATGTACAACGTTTCTACAAGGTATTCTAGTAATTTTCTGTTTAAAGCCAACTTTATTGTCTAGAAGTGGATTCCTAGTCATAAAATTATAGCAGTATCATTTTACTCTCACTTCAGCGTACACAACCCCCCACCCACCCCCAAATGGCTGAAAAGAATATTAGAATGTATGGATAACGTTTAGTCATTTTACATACTGTTTTGCATGTAATAGGCCCAAATAACGTCTGTGAAAGTGGGTTACGTGATTAAGTAGCGGAAAGGGGGGAACTGGTGCATAATTGATGCCACATTTTATGCGCAAATTTTTTTTGTAAAATGTAGCAGGATGTCTTATATTTATCATGTTATGAGGAAAAACTGGCCAGGCTACTGGAAGTAAGAAATCTTTTTTTTTTTTTTCTCGAAATCTGTACATCTTTTGTTTCATAAAACACCTTCAAATATATGGGCCTCAGGCACGAGATTAAAACCATACCTAGCCCTCCCTGTCATCTTTCGCACGCTGAGGATCAAGAAGGTAGTCAGGAGGATATAAAAATAATTTTAGTGTAACTTGGCACAGTTTATTCTCAACAATGCTCGCGTGCGCTGACATCACTTGTCTTGTGATTGGCAGTTGTGACGATGTCAGGGATTCTGGGATGGGGGATCACGAGTGTGAAAATTAGCAAGGAGGAGGGATGATAAGCCAAAGTTTCGTTAACTCTTGCGTTCAGAATCTGTTTACGTTTAACACTAAGTATGCATAAGCCTGATTAATGTTACCGTTGCAAGGTTGGGTTTCGTTAACTCTTTCGTTCAGAATCTGTTTACGTTTAACACTCTTAAGTATGCATAAGTTTGATTAATGTTACCATTGCAAGGTTGGGTTTCATTAACCTAAATTTTTAACACCCGCGTATGGCATGGTAGTAAAATTGCCTTTGTTAAAACACATAATTCTGGGAACAGTTATTATTATTTTCCGTTATCCAGTACCAGATTGATTATAGATATATATACATTGTTTGTTTCAACTAAATGTTCTGTATATGTATTTTTTGGGGGTAGGGGGCGATTGTGTATTTCCCGAGATGAGGATTTATAAATGGGTGTTATGGAGAGCTATAAAAATCGCGAAGAAAAATTTAATGTAATTAAGGGAAGGTCCCCTGAAATTCACTCGCCATCAATAGTCATTGATTCATATCAGTTTACTATACAAAATTGGAGCATGCTCAGTGATAACTGTGATAATTCGTTCACTTGTATCCCACTGACAAAGGAGCATTTTCAATTCTTCTTCAGCAGTTGTGTTCAAATTATCCATTTACTATTATTGTAATATAAAACTAGATTATGAAAACAGTTTCTTGGAATTTCTGTGATACTAAGTGCTCTTCACTCTTCTTCTAAAGAGAAAGTCAGCTTCAAAGTATAGGGTATGCCTGCTGCATCACTTTTCCGTTTATGGGCAACAGCATTATGGCCCAGTCAACATTCCATTTTAGCTTGTTTGCTGGATATTGCAGAAATAGTAGAAAATTCATTGAGAAATTTACAGGGGAAAATGGAACTTGTAGATTGGCAAGAGAAGATACATTTTTATGGAAAAAACAAACACAAATATTTTCTGTATACATTAAAACAACAGCGTTAAATTTTTTAATCATGATTTTCTAAAATAAAGTAGTGAAAATAGTTAAGTAAAAACAGTTTGGATCTTTGTGAGTAATTATTAAAAGTATGGTAGCATGCGTATTTGAATTTTTCTGCCTGAGAATATTTTTTTGTGTATCACTTTGATACAAGATAGTTGAGTCACTTTATAAGGAATGAAACACTAAAAGTGAGAAAGCTATAGGTATTATATTTATACATAACTCCAAACTTTAGCTATTGATAAAGTGACACTTCTCTTTAAAAAATTGAATGTGTGCTGATGAAACCCAGATGTGAATAAACAAATGTTAACCTAGTGTCATTTTTTTTACTCATGTTTTAATCAGTGTATACTTACCTTATCAATATTTTAATGTTTTATAAAGTATAGTTTTTTATCGTGATTATGCGGAGAACTATGGAAGTTTTTTTTCTTTATTGAAAAGATTATGTGTGTGATTATAGTTAACTTTGAATGAGCTTGTCATCATATTAAATACGGACGAACCGTCATTTATTAATGATAAACCTACTGAAATAAGAATATTTCACTCAGCTTCTTATGATGTTTATCTAAGACACAGAAGTTGACTGATCCTTCACTTCTTATCTTGCATCTCTCTCATAGATGGCCAGCAGGTACGGCGTGCGACTAGAGACTGAAAGATTGATAATTTTTTTGTCCTTATTATTTGTGTATAACTTCTAGCACTTTTATGTAGACTCACTACAGAGTATTTGTTAAAAACACTAAATGTCATTAATAACTGGTTGTTCACGTACACAAACACGCAATATATAATTAAAAATAGTTTTCAAAAGTTTTTTTGTTGTAAAGTTGGATATGAGTTTTATATGTTAAATTTGGTTCATGCTGATTTGTGAACTTAGGCATGAGGTTACTATGTATAAAACTTACTTGGTTTTCAACTGACCAGAATAGGGGGTGTTGTTGCTCAAAGATCTTGGGATGAAGAACTTATAACGTATGTTCCCGTGTAATATAAAAACTTAAACGAGAAGTCAACACATCCAGAGTGAGAGTATGGAAGATCAGTTTAGATTATGTTTAATATGGAACTTTTACCAGTACTATACATAATATCTTTAATTTGTTCTATGTATATGTCTAAATCAGTTTATTGTTGTAATAAATCATAAGATATAGATTTTTATCTGTATTTGTTACATAATTATAAAACAAAAAATTGGTATATTCCTGATTTGTTTCTTTTATTAGATTGTCTGGTAAAGTATAGTTTCAGAATTTCAAGGGTGGGAGTCAAAGTGCACGTCATGATCTTTTAGAGTGCCATTCAACATGGTATTATGTATTTGATCTCAGAGTTATCAGTTGTTCGTTTTTTCCTACGAAGTTGATTTATTGATAGTTCACAGTAGAAGAGAGAGTAAATACTGAAAAACTGAAGATATGCATTTTGGACGTTCTAGAGGTTATGCAAATATAATCTACAAACTGTAAGATGGACGAAAATATTTTATGCTTTGCATGAACATCACCTTGTACTCTCACTTGTCAGAGTCTGAGTCGGACTGATGTCATCAGTGCACAGACATAACAGATACTTTAGTAACACATCTGATTTTGTTTACAACAGACTTGTACATTTTACTAAAAGTTTTCCACGTTTTGTGAAGATACAAGTGGTAAATACATAATTCTAGTCAATATTCCTTGTTGAGTAGAGAGTTGATCCAATGGAATGACTCAAGTAGAAGGTCGATCCAATGGACCGACTCAAGTAGAAGGTCAATCTAATGGACCGACTCAAGTAGAAGGTCGATCCAATGGACCGACTCAAGTAGAAGGTCGATCCAATGAACCGACTCAAGTAGAAGGTTGATCCAATGGACCGACTCAAGTAGAAGGTTGATCCAATGGACCGACTCAAGTAGAAGGTCGATCCAATGGACCAACCCCTTGAACATTTTCTGAACTGGATATAATAGATTTACTGTTGAATATAATCTATCTTAGGTTATTTGTTTGTAAAGAAATTTTAAAAATATATGATAAAAGAGATTCATATCAGTAAATATTTTTAAAGAGAGATATTCAATACATTTATTTGAATTATTTTTTTAATATTGTTTTGTTTATTGTAGGTGTGGTACAGGAACATCCAAGGATTGGATCTGATGGAGAGAGTGAAGAGACTTCTGTAGCCTCTGATGAGGTGATATCTCCTACTGTGAGACTTCGACCCAGGAATCGACGCATAAGTCGGGTAATATAATCTCTCTTACTTATTTCATCAATCACTGTTGCATTTGTTAGTGATAAGGAATTGGTAACGAATAGCATTACTGCTTGTAATGTATGTCTGATTATGGTTAGTTTCAGTTTTCTTTTGTTTGGGAACACAAGAAACATTCTAAGGTTCCAGTTTTGATTGTTCAGGGAATGGGGCCATTTTTTATCTTACCAGACGTTCTTAAGAGGTTGAATGGATAGTCAACATAAGATAAAGGTCTTGGTGGGTATTTATGTATCTATCTATGTATATGTGTGTGTGTTATTGCTTTTACAATATATATATTATTTACTTAACTATCTCAGAGAATCAATGCAAAACAAGATCTGTTATTACCTCATAGATAAAACAGTTCTGAAAAACACGTTGCATAATTTCTTTGATAAAATGTGTCTGTTTAGATTTTTTTCTATCTATCTAT
>NW_013675153.1:0-21043 GCF_000517525.1 Limulus polyphemus | reverse complement strand
GTTAATTGATTTTTTTTCCGTAACTTCGTTCCGACGAAATTTTAACGACGCAAGTCTTTACTTAATAAAACTGGTTTATTCTTCCCGAATACAACTTTACCGATACACTCAACTTCAACAATCGCGCTAAACAAACGCTGTAACGTCTCTCGTGCTCTCTGACTGCAGTTCAATTACTCACTGTCTTTACACACATTACATTACCGCGTCACGTTGTCCCCCTCTTATATATACCCGACTACCCTATATCTAGTAAATACTAGAGCATTCGCCAAAGTACAGGATACCAGCCATTAAAAGTACAGGATAGTTCTAGAAACTAGAGGGCGCCACACCAGTCACGTGACCTGGATGACGCAACAGCTCATTCTTTTTGCATTTTTTTTTTTCAGGACTGACATCATTTCTTGGCGGTAGGTGGTATGATTAGTGACAGAATGCGTCTTGTGCTGCCATATTACGAGAAGTCAATGGTACATTTCTGTGTACACTACATCTCGTTTTAATTAGAATAAAACTATTTGTTGTCATTTGTAACCACATGCAATTTTACATAAATTCTGCACGCTTTAAAAGTATGCTCCCTTTGCCTACTCTGCCTACCAATTATTGTTGTCATTTATCTTGTATCTGTAGGCCTCAAATGTAATTGGTCGTTTCATAATGAATTAAAGTTGTTTTTTTTTCTTTTTAATTACACATTTTGAATGCTAGAAAAACGAGCAAGTAAATGCGGTGTGAAAATGCGTTTTACGAGAGATAGTAATAGTAGTAGTATTTGTTTAGGAAGTGTGAACAAATATTTACATTATTATGTGACCACGTGTCAAGTAAAATATGACAACTTCACTGTAGTGTTCACGTTTTGTAACTTACACGAAGTTCTATTTCATTTCACGTATTTGTTTTTGAAGCTTCAAAATTATGGTTAGACATTTTATTTGTTTTTTTTTATAAGTCTTATCTCAGAGGAAGAAATATTTTACGAATAGCGGCAAAAAGGCCACGTTTTTCTTTAAAACTTTTCTCGGCAAAACAAAATCTTTATTCGGAAGTTATCGCCCCCTGACCAGAGTTAACGACAAAGAACGCTTACGATCAGAGAAAACCGGTCAAGTGCAGAGTTTTAAACTTAGCATTGTACTTACTGCTAATGCTATGCTGTCGGGGAACTTAATGAATCAAGGCGTTTTGTGTGATGTGGTCTCTTAATTTACCGTCTCACCATTCGCTGTTCAGTGTACTGCACACCACGACTAGAAGACTGTGAGTTAGAGCTTCGGATGCGATCAGTTGGTCTGGTTGCGTGAGCTTCGACGAAGACTACAAGTAATAAACGCTTCAGTAAATGTATGGTATGATTTGTTTTTCTCTTTATTACATAATTTTAATTTATTTTTAGTGTGTTCCATATCTGAGCAGACTTTTGTTACAGTACGAACTTTAATGTTACAACCTGGTGGTGTGTATTTTTCCACCTGTTTGTTTGTTTTAGAGCAAAGTCACAATGGGCTATCAGCTGTGTACACCGTGGGGAATCGAACCACAGATTTTAGGGTTGTAAGTCTGGAAACCTTCTGCTGTCCCACTGGGGACTTTTATACCCGAATTTTGGTTATTTTCTTGTGTACTGTATATTGAATAGTACGTGTAAAGTTTTAAATTTCATGCTAATAACTAATTTTTATACATGTACATAAATACCTTTTTTTGTGCTCAGGTAATATGATTTGTAATAAACTTTATTCCTAGTTCATGGGTGAAATATTTTTATTGAGATAAGACCGTGAATTATTTTTCTTTAAGGTATTTATTGACTTTTACTAACTTGTTGATTCGTTTGTAGCTAAAGATTTACATTCGATATAAAATGAAGACTTTTACTAACTTGTTGATTCGTTTGTAGCTAGAGACTGATACTCGATATAAAATGAAGAATTTTACTAACTTGTTGATTCGTTTGTAGCTAGAGACTGACACTCGATATAAAACGAAGACTTTACTAACTTGTTGATTCGTTTGTAGCTAGAGATTGACACTCGATATAAAATGAAGACTTTACTAACTTGTTGATTCGTTTGTAGCAGCTAGAGACTGACACTCGATATAAAATGAAGACTTTTACTAACTTGTTAATTCGTTTATAGCTAGAGATTGACACTAGTTGTAAGAATGAGATGATCTTTAGACTGGACTGTAAATTTGATAATGATAAATTCAGTATTTATTCCTGAATGTGTTATGGTTAGTGGTAAAACAATAATACTTCTAAAATGCTATAGTGAAGTAAAATAGCTCATGAATAATTCAGTATTTTTCTTCTAAATTTATATAAGATCACTATGCTATCCTGTTTAAGCTGTGTTGTACAACTGCTTATTGAAATAAATGAGTGCTTTGAGTACTATAAAAAAAAAGCCTAAATGAGCCAAAGTTTTTCCTTTTTTGCAAAGTGCTTTTTATTTTATTTATTTATTATGTACATTTACCTTTTTTTTTAAATTTCAATTTATTTGTTTTGTTATTTCATCCCTTACTCATTTCAGGTAAGTTATTAATCTTCAAATGTAAAATCTTTGTTGTTTTTTTCAAGTTTATCAGTTCTTATAAGTACCTTTTTTTTCATCACAATGCTGATATTTTGTACAAAGATATACCACAATAAGTTACAGTTTTCTTGAGCAGAAACATGAAATTGAGCAACATGAAGTTCAGAAACACTTGTGTTATTTACAAACATAAATTAAATTTATCTTTTTTTTTTTTTAATGGGGTAGCCTAGTGGTCAGTGTGCAAGACTGTGAATCAAAGGCTTGAACCTTGTTACTGCCAAAATAAAATTGTGCTCTGCAATTTGGGGCTGTTGGTGCATTATAGGAAAGATGATTAATTCTCTCTATTTGGTCTGACAAGTATACCATAGTTGTCAATGTTGATTATGATTTTTGTAGTGTCTCACTTCAAAATTTGGGATGGCTACCAGAAATAGCCCACAGTTACCTGTGCTTGAAATTCAACAAACATATAATGTTTAAATAATATAAATGTTAGGACAAGTAAACATTAGTTGAATTGAATAATGTCATGGAGTGTTCAAGCTTAATGGAATTCTACCAAGTTATGCATTTTAAAATACTACCTTAAAATGTATTTATCAATCAAAAGTTTAGAATAAATGAATGTATAAGACTGGAGATTGTTTTGTTTTGTTTAACAAAAAGTTTTAATTTCCTTAATTTCTGTTTTTTTGTTTTGATTTTTTTTTAGTTTCAATGACTTTATAAAAGTTGAGAAATGGGAAGATCAGGCTATACGTGTGTTCGTCGTACACTTTGTTGGCTCAATCTGTTTTTTTGGGTGAGTTTTAGCATTTTGTAAAGGCTCCAGTATTTCCTTTGTGCATCTTCAAGAAGGGGATTCACTATAGTAAACATCAGCAGTATTAATATGATATATCTTTATGTTTATTTCATAACAGCATACTTGTTTGTACATTATTTATTTATTGTACATTAGTGAACAATTAACTAATTTTGTTCCAAACTATTTTCACTACTACTAAGTTTTATTAGTTTTTACAAGATTGATGGCCAATGTTGGATTGTTGCTTTTTGTATATAGCATAATAATCAACCCCAGTTTCTTTCATTTTAAAATAGAGAATGTTACCTGGGCAACAGTAGATAACATAATGAATCACATTTTCTATTTGAAGACGTAAGAGTGTGATATATTGCTAGGCAATACACAAGTAACAATCCTATTAAGTATCTAGATACTGTAATTTTAATTTTATAAAACATTGACAGCTTTTCTGATAATTTTTGTCTGCTGCTGCTGTGAAATGTCTTATGATATTCTCTCTTGAACAAAGATGCACTAATCAGGAGGTGGTTTTTTTCTTTAGGTGGGTCTGCTTGTATTGCACTGTAAACTGAAGAGTATGACCTTGTGTTTCAGGAAATTTTCTTTTCTTAGATATGGATAAATATCTGTAAACCTTTTCAGTAGTATGCTAGCTTAAATGTACAGTAGAGGTACATGTAAATACATCTTTAATGAAAGTTTTGTATCAGCTCAAATAGCATACAAGTATTTATTATGGATAGCAAAAGTACTTCAGTTATTAAATATGTTAGCATAAAATACCTGCATACTGCTGCAGGGTTCAAAGGCCTCCCTCATGATTTGAATAGGCCCCAATGTACCAGTCAGGCTTGTCTATTATATCCAATTACTTCTTTAGCTACATCAAGGGGGAGAGGGGGGATCCACACCATGGAAAACCCTATTAGGACACCTGCCCATGGTACCTGAACACGTTTGCCACATTTGGTATTGCTAGATTTTGAATGAGGGTATCAACACAATTTCAAACTTGAGAACCTCTGACCCACCCTGTTAACTCCAAGACTGTGAGAGGAGTTTGTGAACAAACAAATTCACAAATGTGCAACATAAATTAATATGGGATGAATATGACAAAAAATGTGTGAAAATACCAATAATTTACTATGATGAAAAATAATTAGTACATACAAACCTATTTTACTGTTACATTTGAGGTGTTGGATTCATCTTACAGAAAAGTTTCAGTAAAATATATTTATTGTTAGTGTTTGATTATCATACTGATTTCTAAAAAACAAGAGAAAGAGAAAAAATTCTAATCTTGGAATTTTTAATTTCAATCTTTAAAAGTAAAAAAAAGAATTAACACAATGACTTTAGATTATAGGGTGTGGCATACTGGGAGTTGGAGTCTGGCTTCATTTAGCATATGGAGGGTTTGCAAAACTGTTACCAACTTATCGCGTACTAAGTGCTGATAGCCTATGTATGGCTGCTGGAGTCCTTATATTCCTTGTTGGATTTCTTGGCTGTTGTGGATCTTGGTTTGAAACTAAATGCCTTCTCGTGGTCGTGAGTATTTCAGTTTTTCAATTAGGATATTTTTGCAGTGTTTATGATATTTTAATGTTATTATACGACTGATACATATTGGAGGGGAAGACAACATTAGTAACAACTGTAAGCATCTATTGTTTGTTTGTTTTAGTAATTTTCTTGTACATTTTCAATAGAGTATTATATCATTTCCACCATTAATATGCTTCAAAATAAATAAATATTTTTATCAAAGGTTTGAATGTTGTTAGAAAAAAACATGTACTTAAATTACCTTGTATGTAAATTTAAGAAACACTATCTAAATACATCCTGAGAGAATCGCACCATGTTAACAACAGTAAAGTACTTTGTGATTTTTTTAATCTTAAATATGCCTTGTTTCAGTTAATGTACCATAGCATTTCTGTAATATATTCACACAAAAAATTATCCTTAGCCCTACATATACCACTTTGGATGCATTTACACCCTATTCCTCTACACTTCAGATGTATATTACTCAACCAGAGTATTTGTGACACACGTTACCTTCCTCATTATTTTGACCCTTTGCATCCACAAATCTGTTTCATTCCAACCCCATGTTTTGCATTACTAAACAATTTTATTCTTGATTATACTTACTTACACCACCTGGGATGAATTTGCACCACACCTCATTTTATATTTATCAAGTAACCTTTTTTTTTGAGGTATTGAGGGGCTCTTCATTGTTAGTTCCCTAAGTGTATACTGTCAGATCAACACACTACTATTGTTTTTAGGCTGTGGTGCAAATACATCCCAGGTGATATAAGTAAGATGGAAACTGATGTATAAGGAGGGTTAATTGAAAAACATTTAAAATACATTTTTAATGAACTTCAATCTATGAAAATGATTATCTCATTAAACAAAATTATTAATTTTTTTTCTGTTACTTGATTATGCAATACAAAATTAATAATTCTTTATAAAAATAGGCTCATTATTCTAAAGCAAAGTTTGAAATAATAGCTTTGTGAATTTCTTAGAGTTGAATTGACAGCAATTAAACTTTTTTCTAGATACTTAAAACAATCTCGTCATACTGTTTTAGAAATTTTAATATATATATATATATAAAATAAAAAACAATTTTTTTTCTACAAAAAAAATGAAAACTGATTTGATGGTTAAGTGGTGAAAATAGTCTAGTGCGGTACAAAAGATGACAAAAAAGTGATATTTGAAGGTATATCCATTTGCTCATTTTGTTGTAAAATATTTCAGCACAGAATAGTAGTTTATGCTCTAAAAATTAAAAAGACAATAAAAAAAACTATGGAATATTCAAAGTACTGTTCTCTCCCACAAATTTAGAATTTTCTGTTTCTTAAATATTGGAATAACAAGTTTTTGTCAGAAATGAAAGTTTTACTTGTACATGTGTTTGTTGATTAATAATCACCATGACAAATATTTAAATGAAGTCAGGTGTGCTTCAAGTTAAATATAAATTTAGAAGATATCGTTTTAGTTATAGTTCTTTGCAAATTCATAATGTTTGAAAAATTGATATTAAAATATTGAATAAGAAGTACTTATAGAAATAGAAGTTAACCCTGCATTAGTCTTGCAGGGTCTTCACGGACCCCAAATATTGTGTAAACATCGGTGGCGACAGATGGAAGTATGTACATGTTTGCTGTTCTCAGTAACTTCAGTGTTTGGCTAGTTTGTGTTAAATTGTTACATTTAGTTTAGGTGGTAAAAAAGAAATAAGTTATCTTATTCAATGTTCATTTATTGATTAATAAAAGAAAATACTTTGTGTGTTACTGGTTCTTTTTTCCAAAATAATAGTTTATTATTATTTGAATATTTTTAATTAATTTTTTATGATGGGATCCGATCGGACCCCAGAAGAGTGACTGTGGAAAGTTTTTACAGAAGACTAACGCAAGGTTAAGAAGTTATTTATTTAACAATTTAATCATAATGGTTTATAATACTTGCAATGTGTTTTATAATTGTTTCGAATAGTAGTGACATCTTTTTTATTCTTTTTTTAAATTAACAAATAAAGTGTGACAAAATATTACATGAAAATTAAATAATTATAAATTATTTTATCATAATAGATAATTTCTTATTTCTTGTCTTTATTTACAGTATTTCATCATTGTGGTGTTAGTTTTCCTCCTTGAGTTCACAGCTGGCACTTTAGGGTTTGCTTATAGGAAGCATGTAAGTTATGAAATTATCATTGGTTTCTTTTTTTTTAATTCATTTTATTTACATGCAATATTCATTTGTTGATGTATTAACACAAGTCATCCCTGAAGAAGGAAGTCTACGTTGGTTTGTAAATATCACATTTTTGGCTGTATATGATTTTGTTTTAGTATAATGAATACTTTTTTTATATTGATAACTTTCTTTCATCATTTTCCTTGGGGGTGACCTAGTGGTTACTTGAGTGAGGAAGCACATTATGCTAATATAATAATTTGTAGGAAAACAATCTATAAGCATAAGGAAGAGTTTTATTGATGGTGGAACATACTACATGTTTCAACAGAACATTGGTCTGTCCTCTTCAGGTATGATCTGTACTAAGTAATTGCAGTTATTACTTAGTACTGATCATATCTGAAGAAGATAGACCAATGTTCTGTTGAAACATGTAGTATGTTCCACCATCAATAAAACTCTTCCTTAAGCCTAGTGGCCAGCATTCGTAGATTGTGAACCTGAGGGTCCATGGTTTATGTCCTGTTGCAACAGAAACATTTTCTGTTCTTTGGGTCTGTGGGTGCATTACAAAAATGAAGGTCAACCTAGTATCCAATTGGAGTGACCCAACAGTTGGTGGTGGATGCTGTTGACTAGCCTTTCCCTCTAGTTTATCATTTGAAAATTAGGAACAGTTAGCACAGATAGTTCTTGTATGGCTTTGTGTGAATATTTAAAATAAACTTTTATCACTTTCTTTATGTAGATTAGAGAGACACTACAAGAGGAACTTAAAGTAGGCATAAAAGACAAATACACCATTAATAATGATGCTGGACTGAAGAATACATGGGACCAAATTCAGTTAAAGGTATATCAGTTCCATCTGGATAAAAATTTGTATAATAGTCATGTTAATATGCAGACATACATTTTTATTCTCCAGTATTCCAGTTAGGAGGGAAGAAGGAAACTTTGATCAGTTCCTCCTGTGTTCTTCTTTAGTTAATTTCTTTCTTTGATGTCAAATGATTATATTTCTTAATTCTGAGATAATACAGTAATCATTATAATAAGCTGATTGAAATTTATATTGCCTTATGCAGAATTTCAAGTAGCTTTTGGCTGTTATAAAATTTAGTAATTAGCTGTTTCCTGTAAGAATATTATAAAGTACTTATGTCAGCTAAACTAAATAATCGTTACATACCTAAAAAAGTTTATTTGAGAAATTGTGAAATCAGAAAAAATTATTTTATGCCTTTTACTTTTGTGAAAAACTTGATAAGCACATATAGAAACATAAATGAATATTAATTTGCATATATTATATTCTATAATATTAAATGTTGGGTGTAAATTGTGCTCTAAGACTTTTGTGAATATTAGAGTTTAATGTTGAAATTTACAGTTTGACTGCTGTGGGGTGAAGGAGTACACAGACTGGCACAAGATTGCAGCTTGGCCTGAGAAGGAATGGGTTCCTCAGTCTTGTTGCTTAGCAGAATTCAGAAAAAATTCTACTTGTGGTAAAACCCGTGATATCTACATGTGGCATCAACAGGTAGGCTTGGTTGAAAGAAAAATATTAACACCCCAGGTATAGCTTCTGTTTATATAAACAGTGTGATCTTGTTTAAAACAAAAAAATGAAAATGAATCCAAATAGTACACTCAGTACATATTAGTTAAATGTAGTCTACTTTTTGGAATGTAGTATATTGATTTTTACATTGATAGCGTGTATCTCTTCTTACTCCCAGAATTCATGCTGTTAATTAAGCTTCATTCTGTTCCTCCTAATATTTGTGTTCTACTCTCATGAAGCCAAGTTCTCTTCTAGGTTTCCAGAAGCTTCTTGTTATAACTTTTATATATTGAGGTTTGTTAGAGAAGTGTGTGAAAATATTACCATCCTATATACGTTCTTAATAACTTCAAAGATTTCTTTCCTACCTTAGTTTGTTTATTATTTGTTCACGACTCGCATGACATCAGATCTTTGATCTTATTACTATTTGTGTCAAGCCTCAATTTAGCCATGTATTGCTACATCAAGTCATTATTCATTTGTGGTATATGTGGCTGCTATAGCTCAGAACTGTGAATTCTTGTATTATTCACAAGTATGAAAATTTTCTGTTGATCATTGGAGTTCCAAATTTTTTTTTTCACTATCTCTGAGGGGGGGGTGTCATGATCAAGTGTCGATGGAATGAACTTTAATTGTATTTCCCATGTGAAAATATCTTACTGCTAAAATTTTACAAGTATTGTGAACACTTACATTTTCTAAACAATAGTAGGAAAATATGCTTTCGAGGTGACAAGTGAAGAAACATTATGGTGAAATTTATCGAAATATACCATAAGGCTTGAGTCAGAAATTGACACGGGTGTAAAAAAGTGTTTATGATGGGCCTGACTAAAAAAAGAATTGCAGAACTTTCTATAGTTATTGGAAACTGGAAATATATTATTTTTTTATTTCAAGGCATTTTTTTCCTGATTTATTGAAATCATGGGAGTTTTGCCCCCAGGCTACATTCTCAAGCCTGTATTAACCTGTTTTATAAGTGGCAAAAAACAAGAGGAAGTATTTTCCCCACATTCTAAAATCTGAATATAAATTGCTCGCAAGAATTTTTCCAAATTACAACCTCAGTCGATGATTTTATCCACTAGAAAATGTATTAACGCTTTTCACAGAGAAGCTTATGTTTTTGTATGTTTCCGCAACATTCTCATTTTGCTAACTGTTGAGAGTTGGAATAACAGGTAAGGTACAGTATTTGCCAAATCATTTTCTAGATTGCCTTTAGCTGAGCCATAAGATTTCTTTGTAAAACTTCCTGAGACCATAGCTGTTAACCTTGTGAAGTTATAGCTTGTAATGGAGGACTTTGACGTGTCAACCTTAATAGTCAAAAAGTACTCTTCTCGCATGGCATTATATATTACTATCCATGTTAAGAAACACATTTGGTATACTTTATAAATTATCTTTGCATTGACATTCAAAAGTTTATTACAACTAAAACTATTAGGGATAGTAGATAAATAATTGTTTTACTCACAACAAGCAAAAAAATTATAAATTTTTCTTATTAGTAAACAGTATCTTTTAGCTGTTATAGATACTGTAATAAAAGCTGTGAGCAGAAGGTTGGATAGCATAGTTATATACATTTATAGGCCAGCTTTTTTATCCATTTAGATGCTGTTGTTTTCTGGTTAGTTAACTTTATCCATAAGGATTGTCGTTGTCTATGTCTAAGGAGTTTCTTGCTTCATGCATGAAACTCCTGTGGTCTTCAGAATATGATTGAATTGTACAGAACTTGAGAATTTTCCCCTCTCTGTCAGAATTCTCTCCTCTGACAAGAAACAAAATTGGTAGAACTTTGTTTTTTTAAATACTGATAGTATTTCAGGTAGGAAGGACTAAATACTCATTTAGTTTTGTATATTTCTGTATTTTGCATATTTTTTTCTGACTGATTACAAGTGAGAATCTGTAGTGTGTTCTTTCTATATAAAATCTGGTTAATAAGTTAGATCACAGGATCACATTCAAAAGTTGTAATGGTTTTTTCACTTGTGACTCAAAACTTGAGTGCTTTTGAATAGTTCACAATTCTTTTTCAGGAGAATAAAGGGCAAAATTGTTCTTCTGAAGAATTATACTGAACTATTCAAAAGTGCTCGAATTTTGAGTCTTATTTGAAAACCTTTCTATGTAAAGCATATTGATACCCTTCTTAGGTCACTAAGGTAACAAAAAAACTTTCTCTGATAATACAAAAAGTGCAACTGTTCCAGAGTAATTTGACGATGCTGGTTCTAAAAATTATGTTGAAAGTTACTGATTGCCTCTAGTTTTTGAGTTATGATAGATGTATTCAAAATATTCTTATATATTGTGAAAATAACTTTTTCTTTAATAACCTTATTTATTCATTGAAAATTGCATTTAATAATGTATAATCTGCATGCTTTGATATGTTTCTTTCATGTTCACAGCATGAGCAACAGGAATTAATGGTTTAATGTTCCCATTGTGCAAAAGTACAGATTTCAGACTAAGTTTAGATGATTCGATAAAAAGTCTCCATTCTTGAAGATGATGTTCAGTACCCAATTATTCCATTACTACATCAACGTTTGTACAGAAACACAAATTATCTTGCATGCTATAGTGAGAAGCAAGATTTTGATGGTGACTTCAGTAAATTGAAACTCTTGTTCCTGGAGCTAATAAATTCCATTGCTATAAATGAGAACCAAGGAGTTCCCAATGTTGCTTTGATAGAGACAAGTAACAAATCAAATCATTTAGCTCTTCTTGATGAGGCAGTTTATGTTGAGTTGCCACAGAAATAGAAGTACCAGATGAAGAGTATGAAGATAATTCATTGTTGCCTTTGCAGAATAACTCTTCTGTTTCCCAATTTGCTGGTGGATGTAGCACTGGAAAACCATCCCCATGAGGTACTGGTTTCATTGCAGATGCAATATCTGGATATTTAATGTATTATTTAGTTTTGCCTGAATATTAAGAAACAGTCATGCAAAAATAACAGTCAGTTAGATGATCTTTGGACTCATGCCATATCATGGGAACTACAAATGGCATACTTGCTCACTTCATATTCAGCCACTGTGTGAAGCCAGATGTGCAAACTGTACAACACTCATGTGGAGCCCAATGTTTTTCTTGCTCACCAATTTTACACCCAAAATAGTGGTAGAAAGCTATCTTTACCTTGTGTGTGATGTTTTCCTTTGTGAAACTGTAATATATATATTTTTTCACAAATATAGCAGAAACTGTTTGGGTGATTTTTACACTTTTGGCCATTACTGGAACTGGAGGCAGCCAGAATTTCAAATAATTTTCTAAAAATTATAAAATAATTTATGTTTACAGATTTAGAATTAAAAAAAACATTTTAAAAACAAATATTTGCAGAATCTGATTATATTGTAAGGATTGATGTGAAGAAGAAGATCTGACTTTGTTTTGACTGTGCCTGAAGCAAGGCAAATTGACCAACTGAGTGAGTGAGAGACACCTCACTCCAACCCTTTTATGATCAGTTGAGGGACTTCTCAAATGTTCTAGTAAACTGAGCACATGAGGGTTTCATGACACCTAAGGTTAGCATGGGAATGAAGCAATAGTGGCTCAATTTCACTACAATTATATCAAGAACAAATAGCTTATATGAACAATATATTTGGAATTTTACACCAATACAATACAGTCAGTGTTTAAAGTTATCAAAAATGTATGCCTTTTTTCCATTAAACTGTCCAAGTAAACTTAATTTCACAACATAAATCTATAGTACTGAGTTGGTTGCATGGTATTTCACATAGTGCTGATAAAATATTGAGATATTAATATAACTCAAAGTCTAGAGGCAATGGACAAATTCCGATTACATTTTTGAATTCAACACCATCAAATAACCCTGAATCTATTGAGTTTTCTCCAATAGCAAATTTTTTGTTGTCCAGTGTAATCTGCAAATTCTTCCTTCTCTAAGTAAACAGAATCTATGTGTAATTTTTCAAAATAGGTTCTCACAATATTTGTGAAATTTTGCCCATTTCTAATGTTAATAGATACAAAATTCTAGTTTCTTGTTACGTACTGATTAATTGATGTGCTCTTCTTTCATGTTGGGTATCTCTTTCATTTTTCTGATTGAATGGTGTTTCATTACTTTTAATTTTCTTTCTAACATAAAACTGAACTTTTATCAAGTTAAACAGAAGCGACTTCTTAAATTTTCAGATATAATTATGAAATGATTAAAACAAGTAGCACACTGCATCAAACCAAATGTAGAAAACCCACAGAAATGCAGACAAAACATTATCAGTTACAAACACTGCAAATCTCTTAGAACATGCAAGTACTTAGTTGGCCTGCTGGATAAAAAGAAGTTGAACTATGAAACAGCTTAAATATTTTTAATTATTCAATGTACAATCTAAAAGTAATTATCTAGAATAAGAAAAAAAGAAACTTTAATCTAAACATCAAAAACTGTTTATTCTAATTATGTTTTTCTGCTATGTTGACTTTTGGATGCTCATCTATGAAGAATAACAGATGTTTTAATCCAAAACTGAAATGTGAAATATTAGATAAATACTAATAACTTGCATCTTCTGAAAGAATCCAGTCTGATAACTTGTTTTTCTGAAATGCAGGGCTGCTATATGAAAATCCATATGTGGCTGATGGAGCGTTTGTACATCATGGGTATCATCTGTATGGCATTTGCTTTTATCCAGCTGTTTGGTCTTATCTCTGCCATGTTACTGATATGTACAGTAGAAGATAAAAGAAAGTCGAGGTGACATAGTTATACCATTGAGATATTGTCCTTATTGGTGTGGCAGTCTAGTAGAATCTATAAACTAATTTGACTTGCATCTTATCTAAATTAAGTGGGGATTGTAGTTGCTGTGATTAAACATCTTATGGCAGTCTTCCTAGGGAAGTGTTTGTTTACAAGTTACTGCATTGTTAATTGCCAAAAAAATGGCATGTGGATATATATATATATATATATATATATATATATCTCTGTATGTAGTGTGTTTTCCAATATTGTTTTAAAAACATGTACTTTAATCTAGAATACATTTGTAATTGTTTGTTATAAGTGTTTTAATATATGTATTAAGGTAAAACATTTACATGGGAATTTTTAACATCAGAAAAATATTGGATGTTAAAATTATATTTATGTAAAAACTTAAAATATTTAAGTTTAACTGAAATCCTTCTATTTGGTACTGCTGGCAGTCTTCTTTGATTTATGAATTTTTGCATGAAGATCTAACTTTATGATGATTTCAGTTTTGAGGTAGAAAAAGTTTTGTTTAATAGCTAATACTTCTGCCGTAGGATCAGCATTTTGTGCAGATTTTTGAAAATTACTGTAGCGTGAACAGAAAGAAATTGTGATGATAAGTTACATAAGTAATAACATGAAATATCTAACTTGTCTTCTTTAATGTATTGTAAACATTTAAATGAAACTTTTGCATAAGTGCAAATATATGATTTCTTGAAAAGACTGATAACATTGTTACAATGAATTACAATGTCTGTAATGCAGTGTAGTGTTTGTAGGTATAGTATTTAAGAGTCTGTGTGGTAATAAACACAGTTGAGAATCTATACTATGTCATACAACTACCTTTAGCAAATTCAGGCCTGCAGCAAGTACTGCCCCCCAGTTGCTCATGCTGCTAAAAAACCAGGTTTCAATACTCATGATGTGATAACCATTATACAGTGTTGTATTTAATAACATGCAGAAAAGGCTATTTTTGGCTATCAGTAATTCATCATTAGATTTGTGATGCCAATTTCTAGAACAGGGATAGTTGTAATAATATTAGTAGGTAGTTTTCTCACTGTATGATAATTAACCATGAAGTTTGTGAGGTGCTTGCACTGATAATCAAGCACTTTGTTCCATACATAAAGCTGAGTTTGCAATATACTGATTGAGTGAATGTATGAGTTTGGAGAAGTACATACTTAATAATAACTTGAAAGTACAAATATTTCACTTTAGTTGGACAGTAAATGCTGATCTGTTTTATGCATGGAATATAATTTGTTAAATTTTCTGTAGTGTAAACAATCACACCTTTCATTTATTGTACCAGATAATAGAGCAAAGAATGTGTCTGTCACAAAGAATCTTATTTTTAATATTGTTTATTAGACACTCATGAATATTAGAATCTCTCAATAAAAATTCATTGGCAATTACATGGAACTTAACATTGCACTGTTACAGCCACTATATGAAATGGTTATCAGTAAATTATCAATCTCCAATTTTTAAATTGGCCACAGAGAGCTAAATGATTCATGCCTAATAATTCTAGAAGGCAGATACAAAGTTCCATTGTTAATTAACAACAGGGGTGAAATTTTGCTGGTACTTGCCAGTACTGAGTACTGGAACTTATTTTTTAATGCAATACTAGTATTGGGATTTGAGTTGCTTTGTTGTTTTTTATGTTTACACGTAGATTTTTTTTTTCTTTTTGAAAAAGAGTTCCATTTACACAGCTGAGTACCTCTAATCTTTTTTTTTTTTTTGTAGAAATTCACCCCTGCTTAACAATGTTTCACATTAGATTATATCTTTTGGATTAGGTCCTTCATCAAGAAATTTATAAAGGATTTATTTAAAACCACTGTCATACATATGTTATTGAGTATACTTGTATCTATGTTGGCTTTGATGACTTGCCATATTTGAAAGTGTAAAATCTTTTTGTTTTTTTTTACTATAACCATATTTTTCTTTTGACCAACTGATAAGAACCTTAAATTAGGTGAGCATGGCCAAGTGGTAAGAGTGATGCATTATGGAACTTTGAGTCCATCATTCACACCACATTATTACCAAAAAAACAATTGAGTTCCACACATTGTGGAAATAGGTGCATTATAAGAGTAACAGCCATATCTTGTTCTTCACTCAGACAAGAGTAGTTCAAGAGGTAGTTGTTGGTGATGTTGACTAGCTGCCTTCTCCTTGTCTTATCAGCTCAAAATTATGGATGGCTAGTGCAGATATCCCTTGAATAGCTTTGCATGAATGTCCAAAAAACAGAAAAACTAACAAAACTCTTTACTCACCTTAAGCCACCTAGTATATTTTCAGATTAACCCTCTGAAAGACCTTTGTCTTTGCTGAAGCATTAACAGTTTGCCATAAAATCTTCTGAAGTCATATACCTTGGTGGAGGACTTTAGTTTTTCATCAGTCTTTAGCAGAACTACTGTATAAAGTTTGGAATAAAAT
The DNA here is from genome assembly GCF_000517525.1 of Limulus polyphemus. Classification (NCBI taxonomy): domain Eukaryota; kingdom Metazoa; phylum Arthropoda; class Merostomata; order Xiphosura; family Limulidae; genus Limulus; species Limulus polyphemus. Next base: position 5,081 of record NW_013675153.1, on the reverse strand, counting down.
ACCATGGAACAGAGGATATGGTGGTAAGGGATACAAGAACTACCACGGATAGTGGGTATATTTAAATTAAATTACTTTCCATCTACATCATTCTCATGAAACTGTTTGGTATAGTTAATTTTATAAAATACTGATCTTGTGATACGTTGTTGTAAATGGAATTTTGTGGATTGATCCAAAACCTTCTCTAACTTATCTGATTGATCATCTCTGCTCTGACTGCCTATTTATTTGTAATATTGAATTTAATACCGTTATTATCCAGTTTTACTTTCAGTTTTCAGTAAATTTATTTCCCAGAGTTCCCTTCATTAACAATGTTTAGCTACTCAAAGACTTGTGTCAAAGTTCAGTTTTCAGATGCCAACCTTTTTTTGCAAGTAATTATACTGCTATGAAGCTAAAATGTCAGTGCAAACATATAAAACAAACAGTGTTTGATTTCTGGATATATTATAGACAACTCCTAGTTTATTCCTTTTATTTTTAAATCAGAAATCAAGTTTGTGTATGTGCATGTATATACATGTATTAGATTTCTTTTCGTGTGTATGTTTATTTTCTAAACAGTGATGTAAAACAGATTCAAAACCCCGTAGAAATCAGGTTTATTAGACAATATTCATTTTCATCAACACATCTAACAACAATAAACCTCTGTGGCCCAACATTCTCTAAACATCAAATAAAAATATCACTACAAAGCCTACAACCAATGTCAGCATCTTAATATAAGCCTAACAGTACTATATATTAATTCAGATCATCAATGAAAGCAAAATATTATCCATTATTGCTGAATTCTCAGTTATGTGTTTGTGTCTAATTTTTTTCTTTCAGTGCCATACCTTTGTATAAAATTACCCATTCTTATATATATCTAAGGCTTATTAAATACTTGTTAAGACACAATGAAAGTGACAATGGCAATAGGTATTCCTTTTAAGTTGGTGTTGAATTATGAAATTAGTGTTATAAACACAGCATCCGTTGACCCAGAATAACAAATTTTTCATTGTTTGTTTATCTTTATTGTTAATAATGTACTATTCTGCTATCTGGTTTCTCTTGTGCAAATTTATTTTGTATTTAGAAAAAAATTAATGATTTTGAAAAAGTTAGTGTATTTGTTAACATTTAAAATTCATTATATATATGTTTATGTTGAATTAAATGTTTAATATATTTATTGATTTTGCTGGAGTACCTAACTTTGTTGGAAAGCGGTGGGGTGGAGAGAAAAAAAAGGTTTGATAACTCTATTTTAGAATCTCTGACAAGCAAAGGAAACCTCATTTTCAGTGTTTAGTACTTGTCAAAAGCATTGGTACTACCAAGTTTTGAAATTGTAGATATCTGATCATGAGTTTGATCATTTTGTCAGTCTGACATAGTTGTTAATAACAGTGTATGTACACTAAGTGAACAAAGTGAGGGTGGATATAAAGTTTTTCCTCCCATGATGGGGCATATGCCCCCTTCTGCCATATGTATTAGTCACCTATGTATTATGTTAACCCAACATCACCTTTAGGACATATTTTTGATGTTTTAAAATGCCTTTGTATGAGTAATATAAAGCCATAAGATTAGCTTTTCAGATAGAAAAGACCTGGCATGGCCAGGTGGTTAGGGCACTTGACTGTCAATCTGAGGGTCATGAGTTCGAATCCCTGTCACACCAAACATACTCGCCCTTTCAGCTGTGGAGGCATTATGTTGTGACGGTCAATCCTACTATTTGTTGTTAAAAGAGTAGCCCAAGAGTTGGTGGTGGGTGATGATGATGACTAGCTGCCTTCCCTCTAGTCTTTCACTGCTAAATTAGGGATAGATAGCCTTTGTGTAGCTTTGCACGAAATTCCAAACAAACATCAAATAGAAAAAGAAACAAAGATGTATACCATATTCAGTTGCCTAATGTTTATTTTATGTTGATTATGGTTGTTTCTTACGTCATTCTTTTACCAAGTTTTTATTTGAAATTGTTAAAAAGAAACCTTAGTATACAATAAATGGAATTATAATTTTGTTTTAATTCTTAAATAAGAAAATAGTTATTTGATTATGGATTATATTTCATTTAAAAGTAATGATATATATTACAAATAATTAAAAGAGTTGAACAAAATTTTTTGATTAAAAAAAACTACCTAGTTTAATTGTACTAAGTGTCAAGACCAATCAAACTTGTTAATTAAAAATATTTTATATATTTCATAAGTCTTACAAATGTCTCTAACTCAGATTTTCTCTATTGCTTATATATGATATGTAATCAGTAAAATTAATTAGTAATTTAAGTATAAATAAGTGAAAATATTATTATTATTATGCAAAGTTATAAAATGCTGAAAACTGATGCAGGACTAAATTCATTTCAAGTAACCTTGATTGCCATCTGTAAAAGTGGATAAGTTTTTCTTACTTATATATATTATCACTTATTTCTTGAAATTACACTAGTTGTTAATTCATTCTCTTGGTTTCAAACAATAACCTTTTAACTATCAAAGAATTTCATGAATAAATGAAGCTTTGTAGTTGGTACAGTTAGATACCAGCTATAAACATTCATATAGTAAATTTTAAAAGGGAACTTTTCTAAGCTTTTGCAATTACTACATTTGTCTGAACCTCTTATTGTGCTACACGCTTTTTCGTGAAGTGCATAGGCAATCAAGATAACTATTGAAGCCAGTTATTACTCAAACCTTTTACCATTATATGTTGTTTGTTATAATAAATATTCGAAGTTTAAAGATTTAAAGGTCAAAATTATATATAAAACTCATTAAGATTAAAGCCTATAATTAGATACATGTGTGTGTTTAGATCTGTAAATAAGAAATTAATATTACCCATATTCTATCATTAGTGCCTTATACATTTTAAGTATTAATTATGAAAAGTTTTCAAAACAAGACTAGTGTATGAAGGGAGAAAAATCACTAGAAAAACTACATGATATGAGAAAAGCTTGTTTTTGGAAGTAAAGGAGATGTTTTTACTTTGTGACTGTACAAATGTATGATGTACAACAGTGCTTTGTTTCCAGCTAAATGTTTCTGATAGTCCCTAACCTAATGTCCACATTTCGTGGTGGTTTTATACTCTAAAAGAGAAAGAAGCCTCTGTTTAGTTATCATAACATAGAAATGTGTAATAATGTTATTCTATTTTACACTTGTTGAAAAATGAATATGAAAATTCTATCTAGCAATGAGGGAAATTTGGTTCTCTGTGTCTGTGAAAAATACGGCAACAAGTTTATTCTCGTAATACGCGTAGAATCTTGAATCTCTTCATTGCAAATGTTTGGGATTTTGATGCATGACAGATATATTTTTGGATATGAAAAAAGTTGTTCCCATAGTGTTATTTGTTTTAGGAACGTATATTTTATATAAAAATGTAAAATTTTTGTAAATCACAGATGTGTTAACTAAACCATAATCTATAGGTGATTATGTATACGTATATTGGAAAAGAAGATACAAACTTTTACCCCCACTTATCCCCATGTATATGTAAATCGATTTTTTTATAAATCAGTTTAAATTTATCATCCATGTACTAAATAAAATCACATTAATAAAATATCATTTTGATTAACTGGTTGTTATTACTTTGAGACATGTATGGTAAATTGCAAGATGAACAGAAAAGAGATAGAAAATTTATTTATTACACAAACATCAAAAATAGCCAGATGTAGATGTTATTTACTTTCCTTGAGGAATGATGTTTTTAAACTCTCATAACACATAAATGTTGCTAACTTGTCACTTATAAAGTTGAACAGTTTAATAACATCTGCCTGGAGGTGCATGCTGGTCCTGTGATAAAGCTCTGAATTTATGGATTTGTGAGATGAGTTCGAATCCATACGATACCACAAAATATTCCCTGCATCTTAAGCTGTGGATGCTCTATAAAAGTGACACTCAGTCCTTTCATGTGGCTGTTAAGGTACTACTGACTGACTGTCTTCTCACTCTAGTCAGTAGCTCAAAATTAGGGATGGAGGCAGATAGCCATAATATCTTTGCTCTAAGTACAAAAACGTTTACCTGGCACTCGATGAATTACTCGTATTTCCTATAAAATAATACCCTTAATTTACCAAACTACTATCTTTGGAACAGTTTAAAAACCTCAAATGGTTAGTCACTGTAATTACTTTGAATACCTCAGAGAGAGATATTAACAGACAACAAAGTATGTATGATTTCAAATCAAACAACATGACATAAAGCTTCTTAGAGTTAAAAAATTTAGTAATCTTGGCCTTACCCAATGGTACTCATGATGTTGTTTTAAATAAATTCAAGTATTGATAAACTGCAAAGAATTCAATCAATAAAATAGTTAATTTTTTCACAACCTGTTCTACAATGCAAAACACATAATACATTAGGGATTTATCTTAGTAGTTGTCCCTATACTAAAACACGTAATACGTTAGGGATTTATCTTAGTAGTTGCCCCTATACTAATGAAAAATAACTAACTTTTATTTAGATTCTGAAGTTAACCTTCAAACAACCTACTGTTGCGTCAGCGAGGTCACGTGACTAGTATCACGCCACCTGTTTCTAGAAATATCCTGTTCCTTCATGAATGCCCTAGCATTTACTAGATATGTGTTAGTCTTGTATATATATAAGACGGTCACAACGTGACGGTTGGACAGAGGAGCAGAAAGCAGTATATCTGGCAACGAGCTTGAAAGGACAACCACTGGAAATACTTGGACAGTTGTCAGCAGACGACAGGCACAACTATAGAGCACTAGTAGCAGCTCTAGAACTCAGGTACGGAACCCAAAATCAGTCAGAAGTCTACAGGGCTAGGTTTAGGACGAGAGTCTGTGCTAAAGGGGAGAGCCTGCAAGAGCTGGCACAGGACTTGGAAAGTATGGCACACAAGGCCTACCCAACTGCACCACCCGATCTCCTCAAGTTGTTGTTGATGGATCAGTTTGTAGTGAAGCAAGCACACCCCTCTACTATGCAGGATGCAATGGCCAGAGCTCTCGAATTTGAAACCTACGTTAAGTCCAGCACAGAGGTACCAAG
>NW_013675152.1:10774-22569 GCF_000517525.1 Limulus polyphemus | reverse complement strand
GAAAGTTAGAAGTATTAAATCTATAAAGATTTTTAAACGAGTATAAAGAGGTCATGATGTCTGTCAAATTGACTGAGCCCATGTTAAGAGAGTTAAGAACTAGAAGAGACAGGTGTATACTGTTACAAGCTTTAAGCTGTTTAGGGTAAACAAGTGGAGATTCTGTTATAATCTGCAGTCATTCTAGAGAGAAAAAAAGTGCAATTTAAAATTATTTCTTATTTTTATATGGTGGTTACGAGGTCAGTCAAATTGATGGAATGTGTATAGGATTAGAGTAAGGAAAATAACAGATAAAACAAAGTTTTACTTTATAAAAAGTTTCATGTGTATTTAGAAGGTTTTAGAGCTTTTATAAATGAAATTTGACAATTTTTAGAGGAAGAAAAGTATTTTTAATCTTAAAATGTAAATCACTATGCACTTCGGGCAGTCAACATTTTGACTTCATATATTCACATACAAATTTTTGTAAAAAACTATTACTTTCCTATACTGAAAATATATTTCCGATAGGTACTTACCTTCACTCACATGTATAGCTATTCTCATTCAGTTATGCCCTCTATATGCAAAATTTGTTTTGCATGCCACAAGTCTTGAACTCCCACATACACCACGATCAATGTGGTTCAACTGCATCTTGCATGTAAATCATTATAAGACAATCCTCCACCAATAGGAGTGTGGCACACCCATGGCCCTCCACAGAAATTTTTCTGAAGGAAAAGTAGAGTGCAATTGTGAATTGAATAAAAAATACATATACACTTCCTGATACATGTGACTTCCTCTATTCAATTCCAATGAACTATCACTTTGAGATTAGGCATAAAAGAAAGCACCAGTTTTGAATGGGGAGGAAGGGTGGGAAGTGTGATAGGAGGTAGGTATCTATCGGAAATATATTTTCAGTATAGGAAAATAACTTCCAATATGGTGCATTATACTTTCACTCACATGTATAGATAGAATCCAACATTAAATAAGCGGATGGACACGGATGAAACGTGATCTCCATTGGAAGAGGAACACACATGGGAGACCGCACCACTTCTGTACTAGGTATACTCTGCACCAAGTGTGGAAATAGGTGTCGCATACATGTACAGAAAGTGGTATGAAAACAACCAAGGGAGAGAAAACCGATTGGGTTGGAATCGAACCACAGTATACCAGAATCTCAATCCCAGAGAAGAAAGACTGTAGAAGAACTATCTATACACAGAAATGTGGGGATAGTTAAAATGGATGTGCTCCATGGTGTAGAGTTGATACTGTGTGACAGACAATACACAGTTGTTCAACTCCAGTCCATAACCAAGCAGTATCGGGAACAGAACCTCCGACCCGTGGTAGTAGGAGGAGGGGCTACACTGTCTTTACCACAAGTTAAGTAGAACGGAAGCACATACTGTGCAAATTGATCTATGAAACGGGCACATGGGCACAAATCCACAACCTACCACACATCTGAGAACCCGACATCTGAATGAGGTAGGAAGAGATGTGCCAATATAGCAAGTCACATCAAACTCAATCATACTGGCACTCCACAACACAACAAGCCTCAGGCAGTGAAAACACCCTAAGGTGGAGTGCAAGAAAGTAAGAACCATCACCCTGATCAACCTTATCCTTCAGATAGGACCTCACAGAAGCCAGAGCACATCACCACCCTCCAGGTCCACCACATGGAAGGAGAAATGTTTCATCAAAACATCAGGGAAATGGAGAGGAGGTATCAGGAAAGGTGGAACACAGCATGATGACTGATCACTGCTGATCATTGAAACGAGATGCTCCAGACACAATACATAAAAGAAAGACCACAACACATGGTTTTGAGACTAAAAGACGTAATTTCACAAAAACATCAGGATGAATGAGGATGCATATTCGTTTGACATCATTTGTTTCTTCAGTTTCTTTATATATTTGTTAACAAACATAATAATAAAAAATGTTCATTGTGGTAAACAAGATAATAATGTGATCTAAGTAAGTTTTTTTTTCTCTTCCTGATTTTTAAATAAGCTTTACGTGATAAAAAAAAGAATAGTATTTTCGAAATCTGCAAAGCTGAATTATGGAAAATCCATTATCAAAACCATAACAACTTTTATGAAGTTTAAATTTGCAGGCCTGTATAATTTGTAACACTACTAAGTTTTCTATCAAAAGACCCTACCACTTCAAGAGAAAACAAATTAATTAAATTCCTGTTTCCATGTGCTTTCATGAAAATAGTTGGTTGAGAGACTGTTCTACTGAGTTCAAAACCACTTATTTACTATTGCTATGTTGATGACATATTTTTAATATTCAAAATCTGAAGTTCAATTAGTAAAATATTTGAATTCTTAACATTTTAGCATTAAATTCACCTGTGAATGTCAACAGTCCTCTGCTCTAACTTTTCTTGACACTTATGTTTTCAGCAAATAAAAAATGTTTGATGTCAGTTGTTACCAGAAATGCACCTACACTGGACTATACACCCATTTTAAGAGTTTTGTTCCACTTCATTTTAAAGAAAACCTTATGAAATATCTTGCATGTCATGCTCACTATATTACCAGTTCCCTGGAACTTTTACAGCAAGAATTACTCACAATAAAATGTGATTTAAAATGCAACTCCTTCCTGAACAACTTTATTGATTCTACCATCAATAAAACCATTCAACAAATACATCTTTCCAGGTCACTGAACTATAACATTCCAAAGTTACAGGCAATAATTTCTCTACTGTACAAAGGCTCACACTCATGAATCTTGAAGAAGAAACTAAACACCATAGTAACAGAGTCCTAGTGTGTATTCAGACCTTTATTGGAATTCAGGTTTAAAGATTGTATCATTTTCTTAACAGTAATAAGTTATTTATGAATTCTGCTGTCCAACATGTGGGGGTGCTTACATCGGATTGACTAATTGAAGACTGGGGGATCATTTAAAGGAGCACTGTAATCCTAGGTTCAAGAACAGTTCAAGCACTGTTTTGCATGCAATAAGCAAATGTGATGTGGTCCCAACCACCAGATGTAATTGAGAAGAAAATATATCTGAAGCATATAAAAAAAAAATTGAACTACTCCAGACAAAGAGCTTCCTCTGCCAAAGCTGTAGAGTCGGGAATTGGAGATCAGAACAATGGAAGCTAGGTGTTTGGGAAAGTCAGAAAGGCAGCAAGGATAGGACTACCATAATGGGCACAAATCCACTTAAAACACCAGAAGATGGAAAGGCCACTGAGAGAAGAGTCCAGGCCTAGGCAAGATAGTCAAACTGCCACCAGGGCTTAAGCTTCTGAGACATGATAGAACAACAGCTAAACCTTTGTAGTCATTGCACCAAAGCAAAAGGTCTAGAGCAATGAAAACAGAGGTCTAAGAATGAGTGTTCTGTGTCAATGGATAGAAGAAATGAAAGAGGAGGTGTCTGAATGGATAAAGATAAGAAGACAAGAGAAGAGAGATACTATAAAAGATAACGGCAAGCCTGATGGGTAAAAAACATCTCAAGGATGTTGATACAAAGAATATGTTCTTCTGGACATCACACTCAGGAAATGGATCAGGTGTGCAGCACTGCACCCCCTACCTGAACAGAAGCACTGGTTGAAAGGTTCTGTTTGCAGGTTTGGTTGTTATCAAACAGAATGCTCCACAATATTCCACTACTGCTGCCATCACCACAGGTATAAAAATCCATAAATGTGAGTGTTATAAGCCATCAAACCTGCCTCTGAACCCTAGAGGGTTCCAAACAGATGCAAGTCAGATGTGAAGTGTGGGAAGAAGGTTGTCCAGGATCATGCAGGATCAAATGAGCTACTGTAGCAGCGAAAGGGGAAAGAAAACAGTGAATTTCTGGATATAATTGCATTGATTGTCCAGAATCCACTGAAGGATATGTGTATGGGTGCATCCCAGAGGAACTTGGGACTCAAGAGAAGAGAAAGCCCCCAAACTAGACAAATCTTCTTGTGCAAGAAATAAGGGAAACATGAGAGCATTGGCATCAGAAGCTCCATATCTCAAATATGTAAAGAAGTAGGCTAAGCATGCTTTTCAAAGACCCCTCAAAAGAATGAGACACAGGGTGGGGTCAAGACTGTAGAGGAAAATGGAACCACCCCAAATAAGATGACTTTCAAAGAAGAATGGATATCAAAACAGTCAGAGTCATACTGAATGGGAAAAGTAGAGGCCAAACATCCATAGAGCAGTGAAACAGTAGGCCTCTGATCAAACTTCCACAAGACCCAATTGAAAACATATGGTGCAGTAGCTAAATCCAAAGGATGGACTGCAAATGGAATGTTTACCATTGTGAGTGAACCAAAGAATGCAAAAAGTGAGCAGATAAATCAGAATGTGGAGAGAACATCTGATATCTTAATCCTGGTCATCTACATCCTGTTTGAGAACTCATCATAAAGTGAGAAAACCACACATCTTTAACCAAGGAAAGACCAAAGTTGGTTTCGAGTGGGACAAATCTATTAAAGAATATCAACCTCCCATCTTCATGGGAATGAAAGAAGCCAGAAATATATCCAATTTAGGGTTGAGGAATTGTTGTATGGCATTCTAATCAGGTGAGGTGAAAAGTGGGTGAACAGGGAAAAACTCCCAAAAAAGAATTTGAGTAAAATCCAGTAGTCTGATATATCACTGGACATGAGCTGAAAAGCTGCTCCAGAAACAAGTAACCTCCAAGACCTATGATGGCCAGCCCTCAGAGAGGAGGTACAATAGAGTAACAAGAGAACTAGGAACAGGTGATGGGGTGTCTCCACAAGACAGCAGAGGATAAGAAACCTAGTGGGGGCCTGCTGGTCCAAAAAGGAAAGGAACCAAGGTGAACAGAGATTACTGCTGACAAGCTGCATCAGCTCAAGGTTCCAAACTATAAGAAACACTCCTAAAAAACCTCATCACAAAGAAAGAGTGCAACAAAGAGGTCCCTGAGAGAAGATTGAGGGAGCTAAGTGTCAGAAAGTAAGAAAAACTAACAAAGTACATCCCAGAAAACTATGAAACCAAGTTAACTGTGACAAATGAAACAAAAACTCACTGTTTTAAGTCAGCAAATAAACTGTGTCAAATAAATAAATAAATTACACTCAGTAGGTTTTCAAAATAGGTTTTCGTACCTTACAAACTTACTAACATTTTTTTAAAATAGGATTTCTGCTTAGTTTGGATGAGGACATTCACAGTTTATGTTGTGTCTTCAACTTTCAGAAAATATTGATCAGATTCAGTAAGTTAATTGCTTATGGAATTGATGAAGAAAAAAAAGAAATGAACAGAGAACTGGCTTATTGGCAGAACAAAAGAGTAATGATTAATGGAATTTTTTCTAACTGGCAGAATGTAATCAGTGAAATCCCTCTGGAGTCTGTTTTGGGACCTTTATTATGCATTACTCATATCAAAAATTTGGATAGATCCTTGGAAAATAACATTTACAAATTTAGTATTGATAGGATATAAGCAAAGGATAACATACTGATAGATCAATGTATCAAATCTTTTAATACGCACGAAGGGATCAATTTCCTTCAACTGCTGTGTCTTTTATTGAAAGAGCTCATATCAAAGTACTTATTGGACAGAACCATCAAGCTCACCATTTAACTTCTTTCAAGCTTTCGCTCTCCATTATTTCCTACACAGAAATAGATCTGTGTGTGACTGTTCATTAGAGCTATAAACTAGTGCAAGAAAAGGAAGAGAATGCAAGGCAAACCACTAAAGTCAGTAGGCTATATGATTTTGCTACAGAAATTGAATTTTCTCTACAAATAATGTTAGATTCCTGGGGAACAATTTAATGCAGCTAACAATTATTAATTTAAGAAGTTGAGAATAATTAAAAAACAAGTTAATTTTATATAAAATATACACTCATGAAGACAAGAAGCTGAAATATTTCAATAACTAAAAGAGTTTTTCTGGTAAAATCTATTCTCTACTACAGAGTACTTCACATCATTTAGTAATTTTTAAAGTTACTAATGCATCATCTATTTTCAAGAGCAATGTATTGATGATAAATAACCCATCATCATCGCAGCCTTAATATTAAATAAGGTGTAAGGCTGATTTTGTTAAGAGTATTTCTTTTATCAAAAAGATCATGACAATCTAATTAACAAAGTTGAATGTAGAAGGTGTAAAACCATGCACTTTGGGATGTAGGAATGTGGAAAACACTTGTTTCTTGAATTAGAGGAACAAAAGTGTTGTGCGAAGACAGACTAAATTAGATGTCATTATTGATGAAAGCCTTCAGCTCTGCATTTAGCTGCAGTGAAAAACTTAATATAGTTCTGGGTATCTATTCATATAAATTTTGAATTCAGTGTATTTTAACCTTGTATTAATTTCTATCAAGACTTTATCTTGGATAATGTGTGCAATTTTGGTCATTTTAATACAAGAGCTATGTGCATCTAAGTGAGTTGATTCAAATATTTAAATTTGTTAGGGATTTAGAAAAACTATTATGAATGAACATATGAAGTGAACTAACTGAGGTAATGCCTTTGTGGTATTCAGATACACTGATACCTAACAAATAAGTTCAAGTATTCATAAAATGCAAGTTCTGGAAATGTTTAACGTATACATAGAATAGGATTAACACAAATAGCAAAGTATATTCAAATGCACAAGTGTATAAATAAGCAAAATCTCTACTCATACCACAAGTGAATGTGTTTTACATGACTGGTTAGTTTCCAATTCACAAATGAAGACTAACTGCTGGTGCAGAGTTCAGAATGAACAAGGATCAACAACAATGCACATCTTAACAGAACAAGAATGAAATCAATAATATTCAAATACAACATCATTAAGTCAAACCAAAGTCCTAGTGCAGTATTCTACAATGATCAATCTCATTAAACACGTTCAAGAGATAAGCCCCAAAATCATACTAACTTATATAAAAAAACTATGTACCACTTTTTGTACTTAGAATAACCCCATTTCAGGAAGGTATGACATAGAAACAGAGCTAAGCAAGTATAAGCCTTATGGGACAAGTGTTATAATAAGTAACTTTTGTCTAAGGTAAAGGCTTAGAATAATTCCCAAATACATGTGGCTTAAAGTTATGTCATTAACTTCATCAGAACATTTGCTGGAACATTCGTAAGAACTTACTAGAATAAAAATATATTTTCATTAGTTATGGATGAGTAAAATATGATGAAACTTCTAATCATAAAACATTTAATCTTTGGAAGCCCTGATACAAACTTGTTAGCAAAAATATTTTGGTGTATGTTCTGATAGTAAATAACTTTAACTTCTGTTGGATATGTATGCTGATATGAAATGTTACACTAAGATTTGTCTTAATGAATAATGGTGTGAAACTGAAATCAATGGTTTTTCCCATCACCTTGATCTTGCTATGTTTTCATAGTAATGAAACCATACCATACGGTCACATTAAATTATAAAAAAAGAAAAGAAAAACACTCACCTCTTAATCTAATCTCATAGTTTGTTATTTTCTCTTTCTGCTCAGTAACAAACTTCAGCAGCTCTTTTCTACTTGACTTTTCCATTATTTAATAGCAAGCTTGTATGGTTACTTCAGGCTATAATCTATTCAAAAAAAAAACACCAAAAATAAACTTCATTAAAGAGTAGTGTGGATATTTATATATATTATAGTATGTTTGAAGAGAGGGACAATATTTATAAAATTAAAGTAGCATGTACAAATATGTAAACTCCACACGTTTAAAGTTACATATTTATGCAACTGATTTTGTATACCTTTTCCTTCAAAGCAAGTGGATGGTTGTTATGCACCAAAGTTTTAAATCTTGTATTACCATAGTTCACAAATTAAATTTCAACTTAGGAAGTCCAATTATGTAAGGTTTTCATCAAAGGAGTAAATAGAATGAGCACATTTTCTCCTTCTGCTCAGACTTCAGTTATTTTAAACATGTACCTGTTATGCAGTTTAATCATCTTTGAGTTGCATAATTCATCTCTGATCAGCTTCTGCTTTACAGTTACCTATCTTTGTGAAGTAAACTCTCAGAAACTGCCACTTTCTTTTTAAAGTTCATGCCCTTCATCTACAACTGTTTGCAGCATGATAAGTTTGCTATCACTCAAGTTTCAAAAGCTAAACAGCAAGAAAGTTTTACATTTTTTAGAATTACAATCAATTTCAAACAAGTACTTTCCCCTAAAATGTGATAGCATAACAGGAAAACAGGGTCAGAGTGAAAACATTATCCTGTAAATGTAATAGAATAAGCTCAGAATAACAGCTAAAACTACTCTTGGGGGCTATTGCTCCCTTCATTCTCCTCTAAAAAGGCTGGCAAAGTCACAAATCTGGTCTAGTCAGTATGCACCTAGAAAGAATTGAATAGACCTAAATTCACCTAAGGATAGGTTCAACAGCTGAAAAACAGTGCAAAGGGAACATCAAGTAACATGATGGAGAAAAAGCATGATATACAGTAATCCACATCATGGTTAGAGTTATATCATATGGTAAATGGGTATCTCATCTTCACTGTTTCCAATGACTTGCAAGTACATGTGTACAAAGATGGAAAAGGTACCTGCTGCAACATAATAAGACACCTGAGTGGAAGTTGGTGTATAATAAAGAGGTACATGTGACATGAAAGTGTCACAATTAGACAACTTCATACATGGAATCTTATGTTAAAAGGAAAATCCATGTTTCTTTGGTTTCCCTTTTTAATGTAAATTCAAATGATTGCACAACCTCAGACACCCCAGAAGTACTAACAAGAATGTTGGATGGTACAGCAATACCTGGGTTGCCAAACACAACATAAGCATGATCCCAAGAGGTAAATCAGCAGGTAATATAGAGTAACACATCTGCTAAGTATTCTATCTGGCTTAAAGTACCACAATCAGAACAAAGCAAGATCCCAAAGATGAAGAGACAGCAATATGGTGCAAATAAAATTTCAGGAATGTATTTGGATTCCTTTGCATGCTGGCCTGCAAGACATCCTCTGAAGGGTATGGCAACCAGGGCATCAAAAACAGTGCCAAATGCCAAATTTGGTTAGACATAACCCAAAATTCAGTTCTGAGATGTTTGGGATCATCAGAGTGAACAAGTCAGATCAACTGCATAATCCAGATCATCAGTGTAGCCAAAGTAAGATTCAAGAAGTGTGATATAACCCAAAATTCAGTTCTAAGATATTTAAGAATATCAGGGTAAACAAGAAAGTTCAATTTCACAATTCAGTTTGGCAATACAGCCAGAGCAAGGTCCAAAAAGTGTGATTCACTGTATGGAATAAAGAGGCATTTCCCAGCATTCCTAAGTGATTCATAATGAGCAAAATAACAGCAAACAGCCCTAACTGGACTTGCAAAACATTTTTTAGACCAAATTCAAGATCAGATAGGATATTTAACACAATAGGTGAAAAACAGTGGTTACATTATATTGCAGCCCAAGTATAAAGTTTGCTGCCACTGTGAAGCTTTACAAAGAAGACTACAATGACAATATACCCAAGGGACTGTTCTTCTAAAAAGTTCTTGTGGAAAAAAAAAATTTCAAAGCAGCATTTCCAAATGTTGAAATTGCTCCAAGAATGTACATGGTGTTGATGGAGTCCAACTGCAGTGGCAAATGGTCTTTTTCCAAAACAAGGATCATAAAGAACAAACTAAAAACAACAACAAATCAAGATCATCTCTCATGGTTCGCATTATTGAGTATCAATCATCAGTTGCTGTGTGAACTGGATTTCAAAGATGTAATTGAAATATTTGCCTCTCAGAAAGCAAGTAAGCCCACTTTGTTGTAACTTGTAGTTTATGTATATGGTTTATGTATACTGTAAAAAGTTAATTATATTCTATTAAACTGTTTGTGACATGTGAAACGTTTGTTCTATTCTGTTGAGTGTGAATGATTTGCTGCATAACATTATTTTCCATTGAACTTTTGTGATATACAAAACATTTGTTTTGTTTTCCATGTTAGTGCATAACAGTAAGGTAAAAAAAAAAAAAAATTAGGTAAGCACATTAAATTTTATACCAATCAATAATTTGACAATGAAATTTTGATGACGGGGGTATCCATAACTCTAAATCTGGTCCTGGGCACATTTAGCAGATACATTGTCTCTCCTTTAACTTTTTTGTTATAGTTCAAGGTTATTTTTTTAATGAAAATGTTACTATTACTCTGTTCTATTTTGCCTTTTATTTATAATTATTTTTATTATCAAGTTATTATGACCACAGACCTGCTTGGAACAGCAACTGTTGAATAAAGATTTAAGTCAGCTACAATTATTTTAATTGGCCACAACAGGGTGCTCTGGCAATACAAGCTTACTGTATGTAGCTATACAACTATAATACAAACACACAGCATCAAATATGTGTACATAAAGAATATGTATATTTTTTTTTATTTAAAATATAAAAACATTATTAGTGTTCTATATAACATATCTTTTAACTAGATGTGAATGTTATGTTTCATATATAAAATCCCTGTAAAATAAAAGGGTTTTCAATCAAATATTAACTAGTAGTTATGGTGATGTCATTCGTAAATTATTCAAAATTATAGTATTGAACTTTTAAATCTTTCTTTGGTTATGCGTTACGAACTTTTGAAGATCAAATCTACCCTATGTTACATCCCCACCCAGCAATGAAGTTGTAGACATCAAATATTGATGTAAAAAACTGATGTTTGAGGCTAACAAAAATAATGGCCTACAGGTGGTAATGGGACTGGTTCTCAGTAAGAATGTTGACATAATAGGGGGAAAATGGTTGAGGAATTCAATATGGAGCAATGAAAAGAACTCAGCTCCTTGTCTAATTGATCTTGGTGAGGAAACATGGAAGAAGACAAAGCAAAGGAAAAGCATAAATAAAAAGATTATCCCAAGACTGACTCAAGAACATAAACAGCCAGAGTTTGAATCTGTCAATGAATTGTTTGCTATTTGAATTTCATTCAAAACTAGTCAAGGGCTATCTGCACTAGCCATCTCTAGTTTAGAACTAGCTGAGTTAGCCAGCATTGCACGATGAAAATTTAGATTTGAAATGTATAGATCAGTATTTTTTTCAGTAAATTATTCAGTAAGTAGACAAAAGCTGTGATGTGAGAAATAAAAAAGCATTTAATTAAACAAAGCTTTATTTGAAATTAGATTGTGTTTGAGCTTGTCTTGTTCTTTGTGCCTGAAGTCGTACATCATGTTGCTCCTCTGTTTCTTGCTCTCTGTAAGTTATTTGTCTTAATTTTTGTGCTTGAAGTCTGGTTTAACATTGTTCAGAAGTTTCCTGTTGTCTAAATCCAGCTTGCTTTGATGATTCTGACTGAACTCTGGCTTTGTGCTGTTCAACAGTTTCTTGCTGTCTTTGAGTAGCCTGCCTTTCAGCTTGAGCTCGAAGTCTAACTTTACATTGTTCCAAAGTCTCTTCCTGTATTTGAGCAGCCTGTCTTGCAGCTTGTGCTTGAAGTATTCAATTGCATTCTCCTTCTGTTTCAGCTGCTCTTTGTGCTTGCATTCTTTTAGCAGCAGAAGACTTTCCATAGAAAGGACATTTCTTGGGTGGCATAATCACCTGTATCACTAAACAATCATTTGGAATTCACAAAGTTACTAAATCACTTATGAAATCACTTAGCACTATTTATAGAAAACTGTTTTTGGAAATACTGAATTGACAGCAAGGTGATCTGAGTGTCTCCCACCATAACGCTTT
>NW_013675152.1:2212-9774 GCF_000517525.1 Limulus polyphemus | reverse complement strand
TTTGTAAGTTTCAACCGTTTGGTTTCCTATGGTGAACAAAATAAACAAACTTCCTCTTTTATATATATAGATAAACTACAGTGAAGGCAGCTAGTCAACACCACCAGTGCCAACTCTTTGGCTAACCTTAACAAACAAAGTTAATATTTTCCTTATCTGAAAATGCATTTCTGATAGATACTTACCTCTCTGCACACAGTGACTATTCCTCACACATCTGCCTTTGATGTTTTGCAAATGCCACTGGTCTTGAGCTAGTATGTGATGTAATCATCATGTGTTAACAGTCCCCTACTAATAGGAGGGTGACACATCCTCCATGTGCAGTAGATCGCCATGATTAGTTGCAGTCAAAATAAATTTCATTCTTTTACGAGGCAACAATAACGTGCACCGATAGTGGGGAGGAAGGGTGGGATGGTGTGAAAAGAAAAGAATCTATCAGAAATACATTTTCAGATAAAGAAAATGTTAACTTCTAAAAAAATATCATTATCTCTTTAACATACAGTAGTTAGAATCCCACATTAATGTAGTGGAGGAGCTGGTGTAATTGCAAAAACCTACAAGTTCCCTTCAGATAAGGTGACTGAAGGTGAAAGCCCATGAAGTGTGATACCCTATAGTGGGAGCTTCCTAGAGGGGTTACATTTGTGGGAAACCACATCCATCTCATGATGGGTAAACTCATCACACTGGAACTAGAAAATGAGGAAAGCAAAATCAGTTAATGTGTCACATTGATGGGTGGAAAAGATATGACCAACTGAGAATTTACACACAACAGGTTGGTAAGACATGAAGTATAGTGTGGCTATGGCAATAATCAGACCTTATAGTTGGATATGTTCTGTTGTATGATTTGCTCACCATACATACAGGAACATGAAGATAAAACTTTGCACCAACAAGTTGATCAAACCACCAGGAAATTGGCATATTATGTAATACGGGTGAACTTCACTATGCTGACATGGACACCCCTGTCCTACTTATCACTGTTTTGTGCTGTGTCCATTTGGACCTTTTATGGAGGTATCACACAACCATTGAGGTCTCTCAAAGTTGCTGACTACCCCAGCAGCTAGGAACTGGTAATGTCAAGGGTCTCCCATGCTCCACTTGATAACCAGCAGGGAGGATTAATTTTGAGGAGACTCTGGAGAATTGCCCAGACCTAATCAGACCTAACCACCACAAAGGTCTTTTACTGAAGAAAATGCATTGGGTAACCACAAAACCTAATTAGAAAAGTTGTCATGCGCAAGACAAGAAAGTGGGCAGACATTCTGCCAGTGTTGCTTTTTTCATGTTAGTCCATGGATGATACACTCTGAAATGGACAATGAATGATACATACCACCTTAATGGTCTCGTGGAAACCTCTATTTAAACAGTGTGTACACTTTAAGCCAAGGTAGATGGGTTTAACGCTTTGTGTTACCTCTGACTTAATAAAGACTCAGGTTGGGTTCTGAGAAGCAAATTGTATAAAAGTACAAATGGGTAAGGAAGTAAAAGAAAACAGCCTTCAAACATTGTGAGTAGACTGGAGACAGGTGATACCCTGAGAGAGACAAAACCACCAGATGATGAAAAGAAGATGTCCATGTCAAGTAACACCTGACTACTTGAACTGGATATAAAAAACAATTAGGATCAGTATAAATTCATAAGTGACCAAGATTCCTGGAAAAGAAATGGAAGAAAATGAACAACCTCCCTCCAAAAACGTCCAAGTCTTAGGAGGAAACAAGTAGTTAGAAAACAAGATCAAAGAAAAGCTGGGAAATATAGTACAGGAGGCATTACAGTGATCAAACTAAAGACATTTTGAATGTTTGTCTGAAGAACAATCATTAACCAGACTTTGGTTGTCCTGCGTAAGAAAAGGTTGTCCTTCCAAGTGTAAAAGTTTTTCTTCCTAAACCTATTCCAAAGTTAACAGTATTTGCTGAGACAGTCACATATTAATGATATCAGATGAGAACTCCTAAGTTTATACTTGCAGTGCCTTTTAGAAATTTCCCCATGACATCATTGACACAACATTGTATGCCTCATCACACAACTTGGGTCAACACCTCAAAAATACCATAAAACACTAATTAACTTTCCATGAAAAAAAAAAAAAACTGATAGAAATGTTCTATTTTGTTTCAACAATTTGGATAATTACCATAAACAAACCAGTTCAGGTAAAATAGTGGGATACAGTAGCGTGATCACTACTGGAAATGTTCAAAAATACTACTGCAAATATAATGCAATAACTTGCTGAATGTTGTTTACTGAGTGTTTGGAAAACTTACCTCCCTACTATCATAAGCAATGCAATAACAGCTACATTATGCATACTGTACACATTGAAAAAACCTGCAAAAAAGTTGTTTTGCTCAGTTATATTTTCATGGATATTACATCCATTCCTATCACACAATTCTTAAATGATAGGAATTAATGCAAGGCTTTCATTAGTCCCTACCATTACATGAATAACTTGCCATAGTAGTAATTATCTCACACCAAAACAAACTCAACTTTCTGTGCACTCAAAAAGTCCATGCATTTGTTTCATCTCAATACTGGAGATATTTCTTTACAGCACCCATATCAATGTATTTCAACTAAAAGACATTGATAATTTTTTCACTCCTTCAATGGAACCGTTAACTTCCACCAAAGAAAACTTATTACACAATAAGCGAAGCAAGTGTCAACTGCAAACAGTTGAACTATCACAAATGGCATGTTGCATTTTGACTAGGAATGTTACTAACATGGATACTTCTTCCATGATATGCACATTTTGGGGGGATTTCCATACATTATTATAGGTAACTTAGAAGGCAGGCTATGAATTAAGCCTTGTAGTATTGTGTGTGCAGCTAGAGGTAGAGTGTTTCTGGAAGTTTCTGTACCAGTCTGTACTTGTGGTGTGCAGCACTTACCTCAAGAATGAAAACCATTGTGTGTGTGTCTGTATGTTTGGAAGTTGAACTAAGCCCGAACAGCCATTCAATACAAACATGAAAATAACATGGGAATTAGCACTTCACTGATAATATTCTTGCATTGTTTGAATCCACGGCATTTCCCTTGTTCACTGCTGAAATATTTGTGCAAAGCAGTATGTACAGCTTTGAATTCTGATATAATTTGGTTGTCCTACAGACAACCTCAGTCAGTAAATTTTACAACATGCAGTTGTCAAATAGAATTTCTGGTCATCTCAGACAACCATTAAATTTGTTCATTGCATTCAATGTATATAAAAAAAAAGATTTGTGATACCTAAGGACAAGAAATAGAAGGAAAAAGATTTGAGAAAGGGGTGGTATAATGAACATGACACCAATGGTTCAAATAGGGCCTGGATAAGAGATTCACTCAGCAAAATAATTGGATGAGGGAGACAATGAATAAGGAAGAACTGGAATATAGTGGAAAAAACAGGAAATAGCAAAAAAGTTGAAAGTTATTTGACAAAAGCCACTTAATAGCCTGCTATGGTAGAAACCAACAATCCTCAATCAAATAACTAGGCAAAAAAGGTCAAAAAGTGTGCAACAGTAGGATGGTCTAGTGGGAGAGAGTGGCAAAAAACATGCCACTTTCATTGACAGAGAACATAATGTCAACTTGAACTAGATAAAAGAAAAGCTACATTGTCAGATAAACCTGACCAATGAGCAAGGATCAGAGAAGTCCCACACGGAAAGGTGAAAGAGAACTGTATGAGGTTGTAGCAAAAGTGACCAGGACTAAAACAGAAGAAGAGATGCCCTAGATGCCAGTCAGTGAAAAAGAGGAAGACTGAAGGGTTACCAACAATCAAAGCCAAAACACGTGGGAAAAGGCAGAAGAGGGTACACAGAAAAAAAGATAAGACCAGTACAGGGTGAGAGCATCCACAGCTAGAACATCTGAGAATGAAGTGACCACTTTGTAGGAAGAAACTTTTCTGGACTAGAAAGATTATCTGACACCATGTTCAAAGTTCCTGGGACATGATAGATGGTCAGACAAACCCTATGTGTTCAAATTTGATGATGAGTAACCCACTTTGAGTCTAATAATGCTTGTAGATGGCTTAAATGGGTAATGAAGAAAAACTTTAATATATGTTTAACATAACAGCAAATGTACAATGTTTCAACAAAGTTTTGTCCTCATCAGATACAAGTAGTTTACACTGACACAGATATATATATATATATATACTGTATGGAACAAAGTTGTCACATGTAGTATGTTGATTTCTAGAAATATTTTGCATGGTGGGTTAACACCTAGCAGATGCATTTTCATCTGAATGAAACCAAGATTATGCATATTTGTTAACATAATGTTAATTATTTTCATAGCCTTGTAGGGGATACTCCAAATGAATTGAAAAAAAAGAAAGAGCATAACTGTTACAAATGTCTCTAAAACTTCCAAAACAATATACATTAACTAACAATAAGCAAAAAAATGTATACTACAGCTGAAACAAATATCTGAACATTAACTCTAATTAACAATATTGAAATTGAAATTTGGTATTAAAATATTCAAGGTTTTTAATATGTTATATACTCAAGAACTTTTATCATGTTGCAAACAGTCCAGATATCACTAAAATTCTCAAATGTAAAGCACAAGCAAACATCACCAACATTTTTATGCCTATTTATTCATCATCATAATATTAAATTTCATTTTAATCCACGTAACCAACCCAGTTCAGTACTCACTATAGTGCATAATGTTTATACCTTAGAATTTTACAGTACCAATGCAGTAATTAAAATTAAATCATTTTCTTCAACAGTTGATTGCATGTACTCTCTCAATATAATGAATGTATTAAGCACAGTGAACTCTTGGGGACTGGAATTTTGATGAAAAATGTTTTAGGTAAAACAGCTCAGATCATGTGGTAGATAACAGCGTAACATAATAATTACTCTAACTTTTTATTATGCCTCAAATCCATGAATGAAGAAACTAATGATGCTAAATATAAAAAGTATAAATAAATATAAGTGTGGACCAAATATTTGTGATTGCAGTAAACTGAGCTGGAAAGGCAATTTAAAAGAAAGTATTACTTAGAGCCAAGTGATATAGCCAGGTTGAATAGAATACAATCTGATATATATGATGTAAAGAATGTATAACAATCATTTCTGGCAACTCTTTATAACATTGAATGCAGATAATTTTGAAGATAAAACCAATAATAAATATTATTTACTATCTTTGAACACTCGCATATACTCAGTCTGTAAATTTTATTATGATACTGCTTTCAACAGTAAGCAAATTCCAAGAAATATACAAAAAGACATTTGTTGTCTTTATTATTCAATATATGAATACAAGTAACGACTATTAAAACAGCAAACTTTATGAATCATTTAAGCTTTATTGTATACACATAAAATGTGTGTACAAGATAAAGGAGGTCATCAGTTCATTCTATAAGGTGCTGATTAAAACTCATTTAGAACATTGTGCTCTGTTTTAAACATCTAACTAAATGTTGAATTATCAAAGAAGGTTTAGGAAAAGCTATCAGGGTTACTTCATATTGGAAGGGTTACTGTATGAGGACAGGTTAAAACCTTTCTCAATGTTTTTAATGGAGAGGATTCAAGGTAACAGAACTGAGATTTTTAAAAATGTTAGAGGTCTCAAATCAATAAATTCAGATGATATTTTTGCAAAATGCTCCTTATTTTAGGCTGAAGACCTGGAGGGCATAACTTTAAGATCTGAAAACTTACACATCATTCCAGTACATGTAAGGCAGTACTCCCCTTCTAACTAGATTTTGGGCCTGTAGAATAGCTTTCCCTCAAAGACTGAGAGAAGGTAAAGGTTCCTTTATGCAATTGTAACAAAGTAGCAGAAAATTGCCTCTTGTTATCCCTTAAAATTAAAACTGTTCTAGGACAAGTTCACAGAATGTTAGATACATCATGTAAATCAACAACTAACACCCAAATGTTAAGAGAACCAAATCACAATCCAATTGTTAGACTTAGTTGGTTGTTCTTAAACAAAACTGCAGAATGGGCTATCTGTGCTATGACTATCATGAGTAATGAAACTCAGTCTTTAGTTCATATCCCTGCAGACTTACCACTATGGTGCTGTTAACTCCATAAATCTGATCAGACACTGTCAGTGACTGGCCAAAAATCCCAATTTACCCATCAGATGGTGAAAGTGTCCAATAACTTTATGTCTCTTTAGCTAAAGACTAATCCAAACCATGTTATTAACCACCTTTTATAAAAAGATGAGAAATTTTATAAGGTAGGGTGATTATTATTAGAACATTCATGAAAATAATTCCAGCAGAAAATGCAAAAAAATTATGGTTTTAAAGAGTTAAGACTTGTAGTGTTTGAATCAGGCTCAGGGACCCTTGGACGTTACAGTTACACTGTGGCACAGGCAGGCAGGTTTTAAAATTGTCTACATATTTGAGACTTATGAAAAACATTTAATTTTCAAATTACTTAACATTTAGAAAACATAGCCCATGGAAAAAAATAACCTGACAACAATCAAACTTGACAAGTTTTATTTTGTTATTGGCAATGGCACCGATATTGATAACGTGGACTGGAACTTAGACTTTGATGTAAAACGGTACTACTAAGTCTACGATTATTAACTTAAAAACTTAAGCTACTTCCACGTGATAAACTCATACTAATTAGTACATTAGTATTAATATTATTTTTAGGCCTATAGCTTAGTACCACTACTAGAAGTACTGCTACTACAAATACTAATATTATTACTATTAGTATTTAATAAAAGGTCTACTTCTTTAATAGTTTGGGCCTAGTAATAGTAATTTAAAATGTAACTAAGCAGCACATAACATTTGTGAAACACTTTACACTATTTTAGATGTACTCATGTCATATATTCGAGTTGTTGTTTAAATCCTGAGTTAGATGAACTCTCAATTCATTAGGAATAAAATTTGACAAATCTCAAGATAATACTATTATTATAATGCCTAATTTATCAACCATATTACCAAAAATTTTATATTTAACATGTAGAGGGCGAGTGAAAAATATCATATTATATACATTGTTATTCATTCTTTCTAGTAGCATTTTCAATAAATTTTTGTTTGTGTACATTATATAACTAAGAGTAGAACATAAAAGATAGTCAGAATTTGAAATTAATGAAATCGAAATTAAAACTTTCTAAAGCGGAAAAGCAAAAAACAAACACAGAATAATTTTAATGATCTATGTCAGAATATATATAATACAACACACAACATAAATTCTACAAAGACATATACAGCTATTTTCTTCCATCTTACACACTTACGTTCTAAGGAACTTCACTTACATAATATATTGTTACGACAGCGGGGGGTCACGTGACCCTAGTAACACGTCATATCCTCGAACGTTCACGTCCCTTCCTGAAGTCTCGAGAGGCTACTAGATATGCGGTAGTCTTGTATATATAAGCCGCCAAGAACTGGCGGCAACAATGTGTAGTTGACAGTTGAGTAGAGCACGTGAGACGTT
>NW_013675152.1:0-1704 GCF_000517525.1 Limulus polyphemus | reverse complement strand
AGTCTCGAGAGGCTACTAGATATGCGGTAGTCTTGTATATATAAGCCGCCAAGAACTGGCGGCAACAATGTGTAGTTGACAGTTGAGTAGAGCACGTGAGACGTTCGTTGTGAATTATAGCGTTTGTTATAGCGTGACTGTGGAAATTAAGTGTATTGCGAAGTTGTATTCAGAAAGAATAAACCAGTTTTATTTAAGAAAGGACTTGTATCTCTAAAGTTTCTAACTAACGACCAGAGAAGTAACAAATTGGTGTCAGAGAGTGGGATAAAAAATGGAAAAGAGAAGCGGCAAATCAAACTAGAGCTTAGCAGATTTGATGGCAGCAATACACAAGAACAACAAAAGAAACAAGAAGAGAGACAACAGCAGTTGCAAGAAAACCTGCAACAGTGACAGCTCGAACAGCAAAATAAAAAGGAAGAGAGATTACAGTAGTTGTTTGAGGAAAAAGAAAATAAACAAGAAGAGAGAGAGAACAGCAGTTACAAGAAAACCTGTAACAGTGGCAGCTCGAACGAGAAAATAAACAAGAAGAGAGATTACAGCAGTGGTTAATCGAAAAAGAAGAGAAACAAGAAAAACGAAAAAAAGAAACAAGAAGAGAAATTACAGCAGTTGTTGGAGGAAAACGAAAAGAAACAAGAAGAGAGATTACAACAGCTATTGGATTAGAAAGAAAATAAACAAGAGAGACTACAGCAGTGGTTGGAGGAGAAAGAAAATCAACAAAAAAGAGAGACTACAGCAGTGGATGGAAGAGAAAGAAAATAAACAGAAGAAAGTCTCCAACAGTTGCAGGAAAGTCAACAACAGTGGCAAGAAGTACAAATGGAAAACATTAGTAAATTTGAAAGCGAATTAGATACATTAAGAGATGATTTATTGTCTTTTACACAAGGATGATACATTAACCATCGACTTAATCAGCATCAAACAATGACAAATCCCTTCCAGACCCCGCAGCTAAACCCTAATGCAGACATCTTCAGTCCTATTAGAAGTCACATCCCAGATATGGATGTCAGCAATAGGGGAGATCCAGTAAGAAGGAAGCCACAAGAATTCGATGGGAAGGCACCATTGGAAACATATAGAGCACAATTTGAGCTACTGGCAGAAATGAATGGATGGACAGAGGAGCAAAAAGCAGTATATCTGGCAACAAGCTTGAAAGGACAACCACTGGAAATACTTGGACAGTTGTCAGCAGACGACAGGCACAACAATAGAGCACTGGTAGCAGCTCTAGAACTCAGGTACAGAACCCAAAATCAGTCAGAAGTCTACAAAGCTAGGTTTAGGACGAGAGTTCGTGATGAAGGGGAGAGCATGCAAGAGCTGGCACAGGACTTGGAAAGTATGGCACACAAGGCCTACCCAACTGCACCACCCGATCTCCTCAAGTTGTTGCTGAGAGATCAGTTCGTAGATGCCTTGGACAGTCCACAACTGATGATATAAGTGAAGCAAGCACACCCCTCTACTATGCAGGATGCAATGGCCAGAGCTCTTCAATTTGAATCCTACGTTAAGTCCAGCACAGAGGTACCGAGGTTGGTACAGTCATCTGGATTCAAGGCCAGAAACAGTCAGCTTTCAGAGAAGTTTGAGGGACTTTGCTGGCACTTTTACAAACCTGGGCACAAGAGAGCTCAATGCTGGCAACTTCAACACAGGGGAGATGATACAGCAGGAAAGGCT
>NW_013675151.1:0-21066 GCF_000517525.1 Limulus polyphemus | reverse complement strand
TGAAATGATGCCTATAGTAACTGTTATGTGTTATTTATGATATGATGCCTATAGTAACTGTTATGTGTTATTTATGAAATTATACCTGTACTAACTGTTATTGGCTGTTTATGAGATGATGCTGTTATTTATGAAATGATGTGCCTATAGTAACTGTTATGTCATTTCATAAATAGCCCATAAGGAGAGACAAATATAACTTTTGTCTGAGTAGGAGTCATCTTCATATAATAATGCATAGTAACTGTTATGTGTTATTTATGAAATGATGCCTGTACTAACTGTTATGTGTTATTTATGAAATGATGCCTGTACTAACTTTTATGGGCTATTTATGAAATGATGCCTATAGTAACTGTTATGGGCTATTTATGAAATGATGCCTATAGTAACTATGGTCTCACCATTAAGTACGATAAACATATGATGCATCAACACTATCAATTCCCCTTAACAACCTTCACCTCAATCACATCCCCCCTAACTCTTCTTTTTTCCATAGAAATTTTCAGAGATATTATCCTATCCTCATGTGACAACCCTTCCATCCCAGGTTTCATCCTATTAGCACCCTCTTCTGAACCCTTTCCAACAATTCAATGTCCTTCCTAATGTAAGGAATTCAAGACTGAATGCAATACTCCAAATGTGATCCATACACATTTATCCATTCTTATCATGTACAATATATATATATACTTAAAATACCTTTTAACAGTCCAGTTGAGGCATGATACTGAGGTTCTACCACTGACAAAGACTGAACCAGATGGCTAGTGTTTGAAGTGGCCTTCTGACTGTCTTCTTCTATGGATCTATCTTCTATTTTTTTTGTAATGCCTGTCATTCCTCTTAAGACAGGCATTGCTTTTGGAGGTTTGTTGATTGGCTCTTCTTTCAGGATTTTCTGACCAAAAAAGCATAAGTCCACAATTCTCTCCTCCTATTGGGTTCTTCAACTGTTCAAAATAGAGATTTATAGGTAGAAATGTATAACAGAACAGTACCTACAACTCTAAATAATATCTCAAAAGTTACAAAAAAAATCAACCAATTAGTGTTTAATCATTAGAAGTGCACA
Organism: Limulus polyphemus; assembly: GCF_000517525.1. Taxonomy (NCBI): domain Eukaryota; kingdom Metazoa; phylum Arthropoda; class Merostomata; order Xiphosura; family Limulidae; genus Limulus; species Limulus polyphemus. Next base: position 19,985 of record NW_013675151.1, on the reverse strand, counting down.
CCACACCAGCTAGATAGTTGGGTGCATAATTTATCTAAAACTTTATCATTTCTCCTCTAAATTAGGTTTAACAAAAAACTGATAGTACTCGATAGTTCCTAGAGATACTAGAACTAAAATCAATCAGGATGGAGGGGATTCCACCCTTGAACTTTTTCATGTACCTTGAGTTGAGCTATTCAACCTCCTACAAAGCCTGTTGGGTTACTCTACCTCTTTTGAAACTTGTTGAGATACAGGACCTCTTACAAAGCTTATTGAGTTACAGGACCTCTTACAAAGCTTTTTGGGTTACAGGACCTCTTATAAAGTTTGTTGGGTTACAGGACCTCTTATAAAGCTTGTTGGGTTACAGGACCTCTTATAAAGCTTGTTGGGTTACAAGACCTCCTACAAAGCTTGTTGGGTTACATGACCTCTTACAAAGTTTGTTGAGTTACAGGTCCTCTTACAAAGTTTGTTGAGTTACCCAACCTCTTACAAAGCTTATTGAGTTTCCCAACCTCTTACCAAATTTGTCGATGTTAATCAACTTCTTACAAAGCTTGTTGGGTTACCCAAGTTCTTACAAAGCTTGTTTGGTTACATGACCCGTTATAAAATGTATTGGGTTATTTGACCTCTTACAAAGCTTGTTGGTTTACATGACCTCTTACAAAGCTTGTTGGGTTACATGACCCCTTATAAAACTTATTGGGTTATTTGACCTATTACAAAGCTTGTTGGTTTACATGACCCCTTATAAAACATATTGGGTTATTTGACCTATTACAGAGCTTGTTCAGTTACATGACCACCTCTTACAGAGCTTGTTGAGTTACATGACCACCTCTTATAGAGCTTGTTGAGTTACATGACCACCTCTTACAGAGCTTGTTGAGTTACATGACCACCTCTTACAGAGCTTGTTGAGTTACACGACCTCTTACAGAGCTTGTTGAGTTACATGACCACCTCTTATAGAGCTTGTTGAGTTACATGACCACCTCTTACAGAGCTTGTTGAGTTACATGACCACCTCTTACAGTACAGTTCTACTCAGAAATTTCATGCCACTAGGAAATTCAGCTAATACCTTCCTTGTAGGGATGGCCAAGAAAGAAAACTGATTAATCCATTCAATTGCTGGTTTTTAACTTTGCAAATAACTTACATTGATTGATTAATTATAAATATTTATAGTTTTATGTCATTTGGTGCACTACTGTTGACTCCCGTAAAAATTCCAACATATGGGAAAGCATGCAGAGATCAGAATGATACCCGATTTAACAAAATTAAGTAACAAGGAGATTTAAAACTTTAGATCTGTTTTCTCTAGAGTAAAACAAAATTAGAGGTGATAGATAACTGTTAGGATTTGGCCAATTTCCATATGGATAGTTCATTTTTGAGTGATTTTAATATTATGATATTGGAATTAAAAATTTCTGAGGATTAATAGGTCCTATGCACAAACTTTTTTTTGCAAAATTATTTTTCAATTCCAGCTACATACACGATGAATGGTTAGGTTAAGCATGTGAAAAATTAGTTTGAAATATTCTTAAGCTTCTGCCGGATAGATATATGGACGTGTTCCAATGATTTGCTAGTTTTTCAGGTTTGTGAAAATTGATTTTTATGGGTCAAACAGCCTTTGTCACCTTGTTTTTTCTTGCTTACTTGGGTAAATTTTACCTATACCTGAATAACCCCAATGGATAATAAGTCTTTTATAATGACGTTTTGTTTTTCTATTATGTCTTTTTTTTAAATAATAATTTAATTAAACCTCAGATAGTTGAAAAATCTTTTTTTTTCTTCCCCGATCATAAAAATGGTAATAACTTACTAAAGCCATACCATAAACATATATATTTTTTTTTAAAAGCCAGTAAAAATAGAATATACTTACTGAAAAAGAAAGACTAACCAAAATGAAATACCTCGAGAAATGGAAGTACAGAATCTGCTTCCCCCTGGCTGCACAAAGCCAACAATAAACAGTGTTATCCACAATATGAAGATGTTAGTTTGTTTGCAATCATGCACAAAACTACACAATGGGCTATCTGTGCTTTGCCCACCATGAGTATCAAAACCTCGTTTCTAGTGGTATAAATCTACCACTTTGCCACTGGGAGGCAGTACGAAGAGTTATTATTTAATACCATTACATTGCAAGCCATAAACTTTTTTAAACTAACACCTGATCTAGTATATAGATACACGAGCTTTATAATAACATGCACACAGCGTAAAGTAAAATTTTTTATTTAAAATACCCCAATGCTAAAAAAATATTAACATTTAAACACACCTTCCCTCTCCACAACCAACAAAAAGTTCCATATTAGTTATCAAACAATATATGTTCTTCAAAGAGAAACTGGATAATGGTTCAGTTAGCTTTCAAAATTAACTAATTTAGCCTTTGTAAGTATTTTTGTTACTTTCACTCATGCTTATACTGTTAGTGTTATGTGTAAACATACCAATAGGAGCTGTGTTCTGCCCAAGTTATTATAATATGCTAATAATTTAACGTTATATAATCAAATATTCAACAGCTTCCACCATGTTCTGTAGAAATATAAGTCAATGGGACAGTTGGTGCAATATTCTGAGTATATTAAGAAGTGGTGTAATAATTTCTCTAACTTTTCTCCAACCTAAGCTTGTAAGGCAGTAATTTGCCTCCATCTTGAAAAAGTATATCATATTCTCTCTCCTATACAGTCAGCAAAATGTTCTGCAGCAAATTTCAAAAGATTGGCTGCATATTAAGGTTTAGCAAGTGACTTTTTTATTTAATATGTCACAGAATCCTACCAAGAGATCAGTGGTGCCCTTACATTTATTTCTCTTGTCCACAATTCTTAAGTCTGTCAGCCTCGGGCTCCCTTGCAATTGCGGGGGCATACATACACCACTGCAAGAAATATTAATGTTAAGTTAGGCATAACCTTGAATATTTTTTAACAAGACAGTTTCCCTTCTGGTTCATTTACCTATTCCTCGTCAGCCTTGAACACTCCCTTTAAAGAAAAGTACCCATCCATGTACCTATATCATATATGACTACAGGCCCTTAAAATTCGAGTACCTAACAAATAATATTCACACCTCTTGGCATAATCAGATTAATACTCTCATACTTTTAGATATATATCAATGTTTAAGAAAGTATAATCTTTTGAGACTACAACTTGTGTAAGAATTAAAATTAAAACTTCATTTTGTTGCTAATCTTTTAAACTAGCAGTACTCAGTACTACTTAATATCGTAGCTAATGTTCGGATGTTAGCACTTTCAAAACGGTACATTGTTACAAAAATATAGCCCCAAACAGTCTAAAAATACTAAGTGTATAGCTGAAATATTATTATTATTAATAGTAATACTTACACTTATAGTGTTACACCATACACTGATAATGACATAGTCACCGAGTCAGTCAGTTCACAAAAAACCTTAACACTAACAGTAAACCATGAAATCAACAATGTTAATTTATTTTCTACACTTTAATTTCACAGAAAAACAAAGAGTATGCAAAATAAATAATGCCTCCGACAAAAACTAATGATGATCACAAAAGGAAAGTGATGAACGTACCATTATCACACTTCCCAATTGTTTTCACCTTACAAAATAACAAATAACCTAGCGTTTCTGACCTACTTAACGGCTGGCAAAGAAAAAAAAGTTACTTCGCTGGTAGCAGCATCACCACCACATAATTCGACATCTCAACTTTTTTTTTTTCTTTTTAGCCTGACAGTCCTATCAGAAGGGATGAAGAGAAAATTAATACACACACACCTGAACATCTCGAAAAAACAAGCTGAATAATAATAACATCCCCTCTGAGAAAGAAGGCCAAAACAAAGTATCCTCACTTGGAACAGCGGTACGAGTACAGACTTAGTGTAGCCCTTTCTATAGCTTTGCACTAAGAAAAAGCAACGTCAACAAATTCAAGTACATTATTGTCATGATAGCCTGTATTACATTATATTTATAAAATACCGTTTATTCCGCATCTTTTAAGTTTATCACTTAATATCGTAATTTGACATTTTACGTTTAGTTATTGGTTTATTTAAGCAGCAACGGAGCCTCTAACGAACAAAAATGGGGAATCTATTTCACAGAAAAACTCGGTTAAAGCAAAAGTAAGAACGATTTTTACATATCACAATAAGTCAAGAAAAATGTGTCATTACACCAAAGTCGTCATTCTCAGAAAGCCTGGGCCTCCTCATAGCCATTTTGAGGGAGCCAGCATCCACTTCGGCATCTCATAAACTTCGATAGGTTTACGATTCCCCAAATTCAGTAGTGTTTTTGTTTTAAACGAATGACTTACTATAACAGATGGTGATTCTAAAATAAATTGATTACAAAAAAATAAAAAAACATAACACACAGAGATTAAAATACAAATAGAAGGTATTGTAAATTGATCATTAAGCTCCTTACTTTAACGTTAATTTCGTTTGTGTTTTGTTCCTCTAAACTCCATAATATGTAGGCTACCCGCTGCATCAAAACACTTCCAAGTTATCACTGTAGTTGGAAAAGTGTTCCAGAGATGAATTCTCCTGAACACAATTTTCATTTTCAGGCAAATTTCTAGGAAGTTCAATTCATTTGTAACTTTATTTTCTCTCCCCTGCGACATGGCATGACAAGGTAGTAAAGGCACTTGATTCATAATGTGCGAGTCGTGGGATTCAAACCAGTCGCCGAACATTATTGCCCTCTCAGTCATTGGAGCATTATAAATGACAGTTAATCCAACTATTTATTAGAAAACGACAATTCCAATAGTTGGTGGTGTTAACAAGGTGCCTTTCTTCTAGTTTATCACTTCAAAATCATGGACCGTCAGTGCATGCAGCCCTCAAGTAGCTTTGCGCGATTCAACAACTATCTCACACATATTGCTTTCGACGCATATGTTTTCGTCTAGTCATTTCTACTAAGGCTGTTCTTGATAACTAACAAAAGTATTAGCTACAGGGTTGGTCCTAGTAGGGACCTCATAGCCTCTTTATCAATCATGTCATATTGTTTGCAATTAAATATAATATGGTCGTTATCTATGGCCCTAGAGGGTACGCTGTGGCCGCTCCAGCAATTTTGTGATATATTGTTCCAGTACACATGAAATGTTTTTTTTCTTTTTTTCAACCAAGATTGTAGATGGTGGATTGTTCGCGGTGGCTAAGAAAAGTGTTGAGATAGAGCTTCTCTCTATCTTGCTGACGAGCAAGATATGTGCAGCTAGCTTGGAAATGCACCTACAGCCCACAATCAAAGCAGATGTTCTGGTCCTCCTTTCCAAAGTGATACGTGAGCAGAAACATTGACTGTGGCACAAGCATCATAGGAGGGCATGGACAACCCTGCATGTTCATCAGAATCCAGCCTATTTGTGCCACAGTACTGAGATGACTTGAATGCAGCGTGGCTTATGTCAAGGGTTGAACTCAATAAGAAGTACTGGCTTGAGCATGGTGGCATTTGTTTAGAAGGGGAGTTTAGCCTTCTCTTGTGACTTTTCGAGTGATCGTTTCATTGCCATGAGCACTCTCATATCCCTCTCCCAGGTGATGTCTCTTGGTCTTACATGGGAGCCTCTCAATGTGCATGTCAATAAGGACACCCTCACAATCTACAAATACCATTATACGGTAAGCTTTATCATGAAAGTAGCACAAGCCATTTGTGAAAACACCCAAGTTTTCAGACCCTTTTTTGAATCTTGAACTCGGCTCAGGTAGGCAGGTAAAAATGTTGGCGCAGCTCAGCTATGAATGGGTCTCAGTCTAAAAAAAAAATGACTGAATGTGTGCAATTATATCACATTGGAACTGAGTGCACTTTCGGGTTAGATTGGAAAATAATGATGTTTGAAAGACTATACTTCTTTTATTCGGTTGTGAAGGAAACTCGAATTATCCGATTGGCCATGCTATTGCATCCTGTAGAGTCTGTGGGTTAAACCAGAGCAGTTTGTGCCCCTTCTGTTTACGTACTTTAAAGTTTTTGTTAATCTGGAATAAACGTTATAATAGACTTGATGTTAGTTACATAAACAGCTGTAGTAAGTTTTGCTTCTGTTGTTGTTAACTATGGATAAACACATTGGTCATAGAGCTGGGCGGTTAACTCGATTACCTACCTATGAACATTTATTTGTTTAGTGTAAAGTAATCGATAAATCAAAATTATGATTATATCACAAAAATAATCAACTAATCGAAATTAGTATTTCCTACTATAACTATCCAAATTTTGGTTGCTGTTAAGTGCAAAGCTACACAATAACTATCTGTGCTCTGCTCAACACGGGTATCGAAACCCGAATTTTAGCGTCGTAAGCTTATAAACTTAATTATTCAAGCAATGAAAATATTTTCATTATTATTTGAGATTTTTACTGTATTCAGATAATCCAAGTATCCGAGTAATCAAAATATTAGTTATTATTTCCATTGGCGCGAACGCAGTGGATGACCTCGTGGCTATCTGGTTGTTAAGTGTGACGTATCGGTCATACGATTTCCTGCTTCCGGGTCCAAACATACGGAAACCGCCATTTGTAATTATGCCTCAGTGTTGTGTGCCAATGTGTACAAATCGATCGGAATTAAACCCTGAACTATCTTTCTACAGATTTCCAGCTGACGATAAAGAGAAGAAGCACTGGCTGCAAGCAATCAGGTATAAATTATGCTTTACTTTTAGATAACCAACTAAAAATAAACTGAGAACGTCTTTGTAACAGTATCACTAACACTAACAATGTCTCTCCACACTACGTACAAAACTACAGTACAGTCCACCTATGTGACACAGTCTAGACAGTGTTCGCGGAAGGTATTCAATTGGAAAGAAAATAATAATTCATTTCATATTTCGTGTACGTACAAATGGTCATATCAAACGTAGTTTGTTGATATTATACGCATCAATTGTGAATTATATCGTGTCGACAAATGACTGCAATGGCAATTCGAAAAAACAACTAGCGTGCTATACTGTAGCGTAGGTGGAGGGACTAGATTAGATATGATAAACAATACCAAGATAGGACCCGATACTGGTACTGTTTACAGTGAGACAGTTTATAATATAGTGTTAGGCCTATACTTAGTTGGGCATTATCGTCTGACACTAGTGTTAGTAACTTACTGTTACTAGTAACAGTAGTAATATCAAATGATTAATGAATGCGTGTAAGCTTCATTTGTTTAAATACAATGCTAACTAAAACTTTTAAATATAAATCTATCCGTTTTACAAATCCAACTGACATCAGGTCTGGTGCTTCTAGTAATCATTGTAATTTGTATAGTTAAAGTTGTACACATGGAGGACGCTGTGCATGTGTAAAAGTAAATAATGGTAACAGAGAATTTTCCAACTATCTTAGCTTTTTTTTTATATATAGACGCAAAGATTTCACACCAACTTGTAACAGCAGAGTTTGTAGTTGGCACTTTCCCGATGGAAAATCTGCAGGACCCAGTAAATTCAAATGGAATGAGAAAAACTCTTTCATCTACACAGTTCCAGAGAAAAGGTAAATTTATCTGAGAAGTCTCTTTAAAAGTCACTTAACATATTTATGTAGGTATAGGTTCATTATTTCCAGTGTTAAGATTATCAATGTTATGGATCATCATACATAAAATTGAAAAGAAATTACTCATATTTGTGTAATTACTCAGTAACTCATATGTGTAAAATGTGGAAGTGTAGACACACAATATTAGCTAACACTAAACATCCAGCAACTGATGAGCAAGCAGATATTGCACAGTAAACAATTAAAAATATGAACTTAAGTCTGATTGTATATATTTTTCTTCTTTTCAAAGGAAAAAGAGGAAACTGAAAAAATTAGCTAAGGACATCTATGGTGGACAAGGACCTCTGGACAATCCTCTTATGCTTTTAGCCAGTGTTGCTGCTTCAGTTCAAGAGGACACCAGAAGTTCTCCAACTAGCTCAGTGTCATTTGAAATATAAAGTGATTTTCTTGAGGCCTAAAATCCAAAAAGGAACTGGAATTGCAGAAACAAAAACCTTTTCATTTTGACAGATGGAACATGACCAAGTGTACTATAACATCAGTTTACCAGATTCAACAAGTGTAAGATTACTATCTGATCTACTCCAGAGGTTACTTTACAATAGCATAGTTCCTGTGAAGCTGTGAGCTTTGATGAAACTGAAACTCAGTCTAGGACATGTTGATTTAGCCACAAGATTCAACTGTAGTACAACTACTGTGACAAATGTATTCATTACCATTATTAGTGCCCTGTATCAATTACTGTATATTGGTATGATGAGTAAAATTGCATGTTTTCCTCCTTCTCCAAATTATTGGACTGTACAGAAGTTACAGTAGATCACACTGAGGAACTTGATTCAAAGTCTAGTTAGCAACTATAGAGGAAGAACAACCCTAAAAGCCTTGAGTGGCACCTAATAGGGTCATCACTTGTGCCAGTGAACTTTACAGTGGTAGTCTCTCTGACAAAGCAATCACCTTCGAGTGTGGTATCTTAGATCAATTAGAAGTAGAAGATATGATATTGGCAGACAAAGGATTTACAATTTGGAACTTGTTACAAGAGGTTATTAACTAAATATTACATCTTTTCTTGTGAATGGTCAGTTCACCAAAGAACAACCCTGAACAATAAACTAATTTCATCAGCAAGGATATACGTTGAAAGATCCATACAGAGGTTGAGAAGTTTCAGAATTATTAACCTTATACCTTACCAGTATAAAAAGAATGGTAATACAATATTAAAAATTCGTGTGTGCTTAGCAAACTTGCACACACCCCTACTATATGTGACATTGAAAAAAAAACAACACATTTTGATAATACGATAAATATGAGGGAATGTAAACGTATTTTTTAACTTCATCCATACCTTCAGTATTATGATACTATTCTTAAATTTCTTGTTAATTTCTAATATATTATAATATTAATTTTAGGTATCTAAAAGTATGTTTGAAAACCACTAAACTGTATTTCATTTTTTATTTATTTTTTTTTAGACTGCTAGAGACATCTACAAAGCTGCATGATTATATTTAAGTAGTAAGACTGTTCTATATATTATGAGTAAAACTAAACTATATAAGCAATATCAATTTCACATTTTCAGTTATACCAAATGTAAAGAACTTGTGTATTTTGCTTTTTATTACACTTACAATTAAGATATTATGCCTAAATATAAGTGAAGAAAACAAAGATTAACTGGTGATATAAAAAAATAGGGGGAGAATTATTTTAATAACTTAGAAATAAAGAAACTTGTTAATTTCTTTAAACAGAGTAATATTTATAAAATACCAAAATTTCTTCAAGTTCATCAAACATATCAACTACAGTAAGTAAATTATTAATCAAGAAAACAGAAAGGTATATTGATATTTGATTGGTTGAAGTTAACAATGGTTTATAGTTCCCTGAAAGTGGGTAAGATAGTTTTTGTTACTTCTTTACAACTTACCTTTAAAGTGATCAAACAATATCACGATTACCTTTTTTTAGAAATTATAAAGCAATATCAAACATTAATATAGGTATTCCACTACTTTTTGATGTTTCTTTGATTTCCAGTTAATTCATTGTATTATTTATACCTGATGGTGTCTGGTGAAGTGTTACACCAAACACATAATATTGTTTCTCCAAAATAATTTTTATAAGGACCCTGTTTTCTATATTTTATCAAAAATATGTGTAGAATAAAAACAGTATTCTTTGATAGCTTGTTTAGGCAGAGTATTCATGATGAAACCTTGTAGAATAGACAACAACTGCCTGTTGTAGCGACACGAGTAAATAGGACGACATTTTGAAAGTCTTCCACCTTTTGCCTTCCATCCATTCTCACTACCTCATTTTAAAATTTCATGGCTCACATTTCTGATTTTTGCTGACAGAATTTCAACATTTAAAAGACACTCAATTATCATATTTTTCTAATGTGGTATCAAATATTGGAGTTAATAGTATTTGTTTTATTACCAATGCTATTTTTTTTTGTTATCAGTATTAATTACTACAAACATTCCCTGATGTAATTCAAAGGTCGATTTAAGTCGCACTAAGTATTAACTGTCGTTACACTGTTTGAACACACTTGGAAAAAAAAATATTTTTGTGAAAATCTTCTATAAATGGTATGTTAGAAGCCAACAAAGGATGTCTTTGAATGTACAGAAGTAACTGCTCTGTTGGTGTTCACGCAAAGATGTCACATTTGATAACTTCTGTAATATGACGGGCACCAGTCACTTCATCTACATATAAGAAGTATTTTTTCAAGGTTGCCACTTGAACTAGAGGTGTGGTCCTTTCATTCTATAGACACTTCATCTCCAGTAAGTGGTCCCTGGTAACTTGGCCATCTAGTGAGACACCCAACTGTCCACTTTTCATGATAAATATACCAATGGGTCTCACTGCATTACCAGTATATTTTGCTAATGCTGTTTCTTCATGAATCATTCCTCACTAGATAGCCTAGATTAAAAATATAATTGCACTGTCCTGATCATCTTGTCACCAGGAGATGAAATTTATAGCAATACAATAAATATTCTATTGGATTGAATATTTTTATCGACAAAAACAAGATGTGGCAACTTTGTTGTAAAAGGCTATGTCAACTGTATTATACTGTACTAATAATTGAATCTTCAATTTTGTTATTTTTACAGACCTGACACTTTTGTAATGGTGTTTCATAACATTCGGTTTCAAATATATTGCTTAACTTAAACTCTTAATGCAAAACCCCTATTCCTTATAGCCTAGTAAATATACAGCATAATATTCATTAATTTGCTATGTACTTGTAAATCCGAACTGTCCGTCAGCTTTATTTACAAACTTCATTTAAGTACAATAACTTCATCCCTTTTTACTACTACCATATTTAATACAATAAAATTACTGTAGCTCTTTCTGTAGATTCATATCCAACATTTTCTAAAGGAATGATGAAATGGAACCTCCTCTTATGACTCCAAGAACTGATCCAATATTACACGACGTGAGGTGATTTTGCTTATAAGCAAATCTCGGTGGGAGAGAGAATTGTATTCAGTCACCTAACTGATATTTTATAATTTCTTTATTTTTAATTATACCAATATTTATAATGAGACAGTTAATTCTGTATTTCATTCTATAACCTGTACAAAATAAAATCATTTTGTACATAAATAACTACAATGTAACATAAACATAAAGTTTTGTTGATAATAAATGAAACGACTGTTCACCAGAAAGGATTACTGCATTGTCCAATGGTTGCCCTTTCAATGATGATTCTCTCAGTCTAGATACAACTATAAGACTCGCTCGTACTCACCATTTTTTATATATTTTTCCTACGTAGTATAAAGAAAGACTAATAATGTAGATTTTAATTTGAAAAAGAATGATTTATAGACATCTTTTTATTCGACATAATAAACACTTTTTACAGCAGATTTTTTTCTGAAAAAGTTACATTCATGTAATATATATATATATATATATAATTTTAATGTTATGTAAATATCTACTTCTTACCATTATATTTATTTCACAAAATATTGTTTGATTCATAAACATTTTTTTTTAAATCTTTCAGTAAAAGCACTTATTACCAGCTGTGGCTCTGGAGAAAGAATCCACTCCAAGCCTGAAAATCTTCCGAGTGAGGATAACCTTAGTTGCATCCAGAAGATGTCCTCTCCTTGAACAAGCCTTGTTATTGCAGCTAAAATATGCAAATTACAATATGAAATGTGGGTTTTCATGAACTTGGAAATAAGATAATAAATTGTGTAAAAAAACTAAAGTTCTACCTATCAAACAGATCCACAGTAAAGTGGTAATACAGAAATATCAAAACTCATTCATACACAATTACTTAGATGGATGTCATATAAAAAATGTGTGAATATGAATAAATATACAAATTAATAACTTTACCAAGGAAAGTTTTACACCATATTAAGATGATCTCAATAAATGTTATCAATTTTTACCATTGCTCCTACCACGAGGTACTTCTAATAGTCGTTTTGGAAGAGTTTCCTCATACTTTCTTCTCTTGGGATGGCTCTGCTGACATTCAACATCTGTTTGTGTGACATTTTTCTCGACCCAAATCAGTAATGTGGCAATTTAACAATCTGGTTCTCATCTTGAACCCGTAAGAAACATAAATGGAAGAGGTTAAAGTAAGTGGATGCAAGATATCATGATGTTACTACACTATGATCACTTCCGTTTTTATACATTACCTTGACATACGACCAGTGAAAAATGTGGATGCAAGATATCATGATGTTACTACACTATGATCACTTCCGTTTTTATACATTACCTTGACATACGACCAGTGAAAAACGACCATCAATATGAATTTACAATGCACTATTCTAGGTATACACACATACATACAAAGTCCTCTGTCTTTGTTATAAACACTGAATATTTGACAACTGTCCACTACTAGATATCACAATTAAAGTTTAAATAACGTACAACTAGACTTTCTTGAGACTTATTGAGCACTAGGAGTAAGCACTGTTCATATTCACTTTCCTTATATTAAGTCTAATAAAATTTATTTTTATTTCTCTTATGTTGGACATCCAAACTAAAAATGTACACACTAGATTAGCATCTCGGCTCTACTGTGTATAAACTATAATAAAGTTATTTTTTGTCAATTCATCATTACAAAAATTCAAAAACTATGCAAAATACAATATATTTCAATATTTGTAGTAATGTGGTGAGAAACTGCTTTAAATTCCAAAGGCAAATCACAAAATTTAACATTATATTTATATGCAGTAGGGCTGAGATGCTGATCTCAAAACTACTAGTAGTACAGTTAACATTAGGTAGTGTATACAAGATAAAATGTATATTGTTACTAATATTAATACAGGCTTTGGCTCATTCAGCTTGCAGGAGCCTACTTCAACATTTTCTTTACTAAACTTTTCTTAGGGCTCCTAACACAGTGACATTAATTAGTACACTGAAACATAGCTCTTCTTCATGGAGACTTGTATCGTCCTTGTAATGAAACCTCCTGGCTGAAGTTGTACACTCTGTACTCTTTCGAGACTCATAAGCAAGTGCTTTCTTGACACATTCAGAATAATCACTAAAATAATGACAAACGTTACAGGTTCCAGACTAACACTGCAGCACAGGCCTTGTGTTTGGACCTGGAAGCTTGGTAGTCGTGTGATGAGTGATGCAGGCACTCAAAAAGTGGATTGGTTACATATCAAACCATGTGATGTCTGTTGTTTGCGTTTACCCTGTATGTCTAAATAATAGCACAGCTTTAACTTAGTATATTGCTTACTTATTATCAGCAACAAATGTAACCAGTCTTAGTTAGGGTAATATTGCTTTAATAAAAAAGTTGAGGGAAGTTAATGTTAATTATTTTTTTACTGTTGAATAACTTGTTCATTTAACCATGCGTGTAAGAAATTACTAATAACAGCCTAACAGTATGTGATTACCATTAGGTTGTTAATGTATTCACATGAATAGGGCTTACATTTAATTCTGAATAGCTCTAGTACAGTAAGCTATTAGTTGTTTGGTTTATTGATTTATCAACACTTGCATTTCTAGTTTCTTTCATTCTGTATAGATGGCTCTTAATTATAATAAATGCAAGCTTATATATGTAGGTTATCATAATTTAAATCAGTAAGTATAATTTTGATGGAAATAACCTTAACAAAGTTATGAAGGAAAAGTATTTTGAGGTTTTTGTTGACCAGTCTCAAGCCATCCAAGCAGTACACTGTTGCTAGGATTTTAAGTTGTATTTACAGAAATATTGGATTTAAGTCTACAGAGGTTATAATTTCATTATTAGGATGATACCTGGGATGGAAAGTGTGTCATAAAAGGTTAAGATCTCTGAAATTATATCTTGAAATACGGAGTTATAAGCACAATCTGATTGAGGTGTTTAAGCGAATTGAGAGCACTGATGCATAATCTTTTTATATACTTATCGGTGAGAATGGTAGGACTAGGGGGCACAAATGTAAAGATAGCTTTATTTTCCTAACAGGGTAGTTGGCCTTCAGATGTTGTGGATGCAGTAAATTTAAGGGAAGACTTGGTAAGTATTTGATTTACAAGTTTTTTAACCCACTCACTGCAGCTGGGACGTATATTTTCCAGTGAACTGAAAAATATACGTCCCAGCCACAGTGAAAGGGTTAAAGTTCAGTTTGGTGGATGGCCTAACAGGCCCCTTGTTGTCATGTAATAATTTTAATGCATTTTTTCTAAACTTCCATCCATATTAAGAACTTCTTGCTTAAAATCTTGTGTTTTTATATTTAATTTTCACATTTTTTATAGAGATGATGAAAGATTTTTTCAATATTACTGTGAATTTAACACTTCTTATTATACTTTGATTTCCAACTTATGAGTTATTTTAATTTCTACAAAAAATATCATCTAGTATCATCACAAGTTTTCTTGCCAAGTAGTAAATGTTCTACTATCTTTGTTTTTTGAGGAACAGCATGGATTTATTTTCACCTCATTGTATAATATCTATCACACATACCGTGACAAATAGCATTACAGTTTTATCACATGAAACTTAGGACAATTTTTTAAAACAAAAAATTAGCTTATTTTGTTTGATTTGAATAGTTTTGTGAAAATTTGAAAGAACAAACCCAAAAAACAGTATTAATTCTATTTTCAGTTTTTTACATGTTTTATATGGCTACATTTTCACATACAATAGTTTAGAATTATAAAAGTTAATTTTAAATTGTTGTACCTGAAGATGTCTAACATATTAAACAAAGGGTAGTACCTGAAGATGTCTAACATATTAAACAAAGGGTAGTACCTGAAGATTTCTAACATATTAAACAAAGGGTAGTACCTGAAGATGTCTAATATATTAAACAAAGGGTAGTACCTGAAGATGTCTAATATATTAAACAAAAGGTAGTTCGAAAACCCTGAAACGAGCTGAAAATGGAAAGAATATTCTTATGTAGAATAATCTATAATGTTCCCGACGATCAAGCGATTAGTAAATCCAGCTAATCAACCAGGTTTAATGGTGCTCATAGGATAATGATTTTGTTTAGAAGGCTTCAAAGGAGATATAAATCTCACAGCTTACACTCGCAACAACTCGGCAGTGACAGTAAAGTTCATATTAATTACATCCTTCATGAACAGAGAAATACACCAACATTAACAACACCTTAGAGCTTAAGTTGATTAAAGATACTTTTATTATAAGTTACCTTTGTTACTGTGAAATTAAAAGAGCAGTTATAAGATGAACTACCAAGATAAACTTTACACTCATCTTCTTCTTCTTCTTTGAACAGACACTAAAATCAGAAACTTAATTTGATTCCTTAGATGTAAACAATCTTTAAAAGATTTTTTGTGTTAACAAGATACAAATATGAAACCTTACTGTTTTCCTACGTGACAAATACACACGGCAACAAAGAAAATCTGCCCCCTTTTTTATTATGTCGCCTATCTCCATCAGCAGACTGATTCAGATGAACACAATACAGTTATACAATGTAATGTGTTCAGTTGAAAATTTAAAACAGCTTGGGGCCCATTGATGGCATTTCCAGGCTTCTCTTTCTTATCAGCCAACTACCATTTGTTGACAGTAAACACATGAAAGTTGAACATTGTTTCTGTATACTGAAAAATACATTTAACTGTTATAAAACTTATCTTTGTTAATAAAACATAAAAACAGCAATTATAAATCACTTCTTCGGGCATTTTTGATTACTTCTATATATCCTCGGCTATTTACTGTTACACTACTTTACAGTGTCAAAAGCTTTAGCAATGAATTATTTTACTGTTGTCGTGTTGGCTCCACTTGTTCAGTCAATGATACTTTAAAATTAAAAAAAAAACCTTGTCATTTACTTCTTTATTGTGTGTAAGCTCTGATACATCATTGCAAAGTTTCTCCATTTTAAACTACCTACTCAAAATTTCAGAATTCCTCAACTTGCAGGATCCAACACACTTAACTTTTTAGCTGTTGATGTTTCAGTCAAAGTTCTTGATTCAACAGTCCCTTTTGGACACTTATTACCCATTGAGGCATCGTTAGCAGGTTTAATTACATCCATATAATGAACAAGTTGACCAATACAATAACAGAAAAATTGGCCGACTTGAATATGTTAACTATTTTATACTTTATATCTGCATACTATAACTATGAAATTCAGTGTTAGAATATCGACCTTAATCCATCAGCATCGAAACTTGAAATATTTAAGTAAAGACAACTAGTGATCATAGAAGACAATAATAACTGGATCATAACCATTTTATTATAATCTCAGATAAGGATACATTTGTTTTGCTGAAGATATCTTTTAGTTTTTTTTTATGTGAAGCTAAAAAAATTTGGATTTTTTCAGCCTTCTCCAAATTCAAACAAAAAAAAAGCTACCTTTCCATTTGCCGTGAAATCTCAGATGTAGGTAATGATGTATTAATGTGTAAAAACATCTTTAAAAGTAACAAAAAACCAACTAGTAACTAGCTCCAAAATAACCATCACTAAGCCACTTGATGTATTTACACATTAAACAAATATTAAAGTAAGCATTTTTGTCAGACTAATGAAAAAGAACCTGTAAAGTTGGTTGTGATGGTAGAAAGAACAAACAAAACAACCAGAAGAGTAATTCTTACAAAATTTTATAATGCTAAATTCAAGTTTTGATGTAACTGGAGAAATAATGTCACTTCAAACAGTTACAGAATGACTAATTTACAGTATTCAATGTATAACACCCCTAATATTCTACTTTCAAACAAAGTAAAATGAGGTTTCCTAACTTATACTCATTAATTACAAGATAATTTTTTTGGCCACTAATATAATTTGCAACTGTTACACTAGGGTTATTCTTAATCATCTTCATCTACTCTCTACCTTACTGTAAATCAATACCAGCTACGATAGTTAAGTTCTTTTCAGGTATGTTCTAGAATAGAAGCACATCTGGTTAAAAAAAACATCAGCCCTGATCACCGGAAACTGGTTACGCTCAAGTATAGCCTTGTAACAACTGGTATTACCACCTGAACAGCTTTAAAATGAACACTTTTCTTGATGTTTAATTATTTCTAGCATAACTTTCGAATCGTAAACTGTGATTTTAAAAAAAAACAGTTATGTATTTTATGTAAAATAAGCAACAAATCACATTATTTTCTTACGTCAAATGGAATGTTACATTTTACTGTTGAATGAGGAATGGTTGTGTAAAATATGTAACAGGTGACAACCCTAGTGATAACCTCAACAGCAAAACACAAATCCTCTTGCTTCATTTAAAGTTGGTGTTTAATACAGAGAGAAAGATTATTAAAGCTTACTGATAAAAGCTTTCTCTCTTAAAATTAATACCCAATAATCGATCAGCTGTTTCAAAACACTGATTCGTATTGTTTATTACATGCAACAAAATGTCTAAATCCTACAGGTAACTGTTTACAAAATTTTAAAAGATCCGTATGAATAAAAAGGTTGTAATAATGACAAGAAAAACTTGATGTTTTAGTTTTCATGGACAACATGGTACTATAAGTTAGTTTCATTTTCATATTCTGTAATGTTTTATTTAATAAAACACTTAACTTAAATATAGAGAAACAAAAAACAACAACAACATGCTGTTATTAAACTGCTATACATATACTTGACATTTTCATGTTGACATTTAAGTTAGTTTGATTGAAGTCAATATTTAGAAATAACAACAAAACAAGTTACAGTAAAAACGCTTATGTAAACATTGTACGTAAAACTTCGTGAAAATTAAATACCCATTTACACATTCAAAAGTCATGCATATTTTCTGTTTTACAATGTAATTGACAACCTAACTTGAGCAGCAGCACATAAAAAAATAAAGGCTGAAGGAATTTTATAAGATGATACACTTCTTCTTCCGCCGTCCAGGCTTCTTCGAACCATGATTAATTTCACTCTTAGCCAATTTTCGGTTACTAATTTCCCTCATCAGGTCAAAGAAAACCTGTAACACAGGAAAATGTTTCAAAAAACGTTTTCTTTGAGCTGTGATGTTATAAACAAAAAAGTATTTTGATTTATATTGATTTTAATAATAATTTAAAATTCAAAATATACATTTTATATTTTTTAGCTTATTCTAAACTTAGATGGCAAACAATGCATTTAGATTATGTTAGTACAAAGTTTTCTCATCCTGTATATACAAATTTGCCTTCAGAAACAGACCTGTAAAATACACCTTTTAAACAATGTACTGAGCATCCGTACTACAAGGTCTTCTGATTAAAGAATGTTCAACATACAATACAAGTCTAGTACGGTAAAGTCCTGCTAGGTGTTCACTTAGATGACATCATAAATACATAGTCTAACAAAACTACGTATAAACATATAATCACAGAGTACTGCAATAACAAACTAGTTGCTACTGTTCTTGATCTAGAAGCAGTTTATATACACGTACAATATCTTACTGACTGCAACTGTCAACTAGAAACTCAGAATCTTAAGAAATGACAAAAAATATTTTAAGAGTTCAGAAATGCATGTAAAAAACTGATAACTTCAAAAACAATTTTAGTCTTACAAAACCTTTAGAAAACACAATACGACAAAGTTTACATTCTGATATTAGATAACACAATACGACAAAGTTTACATTCTGATATTAGATAACATAATACGATAAAGTTTATGTACTGATATTAGATAAGATAATACGATAAAGTTTATGTACTGATATTAGATAACATAATAAGATAAAGCGTAGTTTTGGCTCCCTTAGCTCAGCAAGGTTGATGAAAGGATCTTCATATGGTGTTTAGGTAATTGCTGACATTTGGAATTGTGAGTGGTAAACAAGTATAAATGATCCCTCAGCTAGAATATGAGGCACCCAAGCCACCCACTCACAGAAATATCAGCTGATTGTCATATTTACTCTGTGTTTTTTTTTTCATAATTTAGGTAAGTTATTGATGCCATAACATCAATATATGCAATGTCTTATATATCATAGTACAGCAAAATATACTGCTTTTTAATGGAGAAATGACACTGATTGACGACTGACGTGAAACCTAATTACCCAGTAGAAGGGTTAATCAAGTTGTATGAAACATAGAAGAAACTTATTAAATGGTATCCAGATCTGGTTTAAAAAATTATGTCATTTGGTTTAGATTTATCATTTCATTTGAATTGTGAGACAATGTTTTAAAAAAAACATTAAATATTACTTCATTTCCATCTTAGAATTAAAATATTTTATATTTTCAATCAATTTCAATGTGATTGATATTCATCAACATTTGTCTTTTGATGCCTGATTTTGCCAAATGCATTAATCACCACTTCTGGCTATAAACAATTAAAAACACAACAAAAACAATGATTGTATGTGATCCAGGACCTTACCCTTTAAACTGATGCAACCGTTACCTTTATCAGGATAGATATCATGAGATTTCTTAACAACATTCTTGGTTGAGATCAATTTATATCCAATAAATTTAGTATCTTTTATTCGCGTACACTCTTTGAATATGATAAATGTGGTAACAGTCAAAAAGGATTTAAATAGTCTGAATATTTGAACATCACTTACTCTACTTACTAATCCTAACCAAGTTAACCTGATATCTTGTCATCGAAGATTTCTGTAGCTCTCAAACATACAATTTAACACAAACAATAATTTATAACCTGCTCTAACTAGTCATGTTTAAACCTTGGCTATGGCTATTTTCAAAACAGAACACCATTAGTAATTCGAAATGGTGTATTTAAGTGTTTTACATTCACAAAAAAGAAACCTATCATTCTAT